>NW_026610836.1:209089-322354 GCF_029499605.1 Hyla sarda | reverse complement strand
GTCAGTGCAGACACCTCCCCTCCCCCTACTATATATCACATCAGTGCAGACACCTCCCCCTACTATATATCACATCAGTGCAGACCCCTCCCCCTACTATATATCACATCAGTGCAGACACCTCCCCTCCCCCTACTATATATCACATCAGTGCAGACACCTCCCCTCCCCCTACTATATATCCCATCAGTGCAGACACCTATATTTGGGGGGGCTCTGCTCCTTACACCCCTGAGGACTTACATCTTCCCGATGGGGAGCTGACTGAAGAGCGCGGGGACACTGCTCTGGGGCAGGATGGTCTGGCGGTTCGGTTTGTTCAGTCCACACGACAGCTTCGCCAGAATCTACAGAAGAGAGAAGTCAGCAGGAGAAATACGTCACATGACCGCGCCGATAACCCAAACTGTCAGGGGCACCGGAAGAATCCTGCGGGACGCTCCACTGCATCCGGTACCTAACTGGTGGATCACAGTCCAGATCCAATGTCAGCAGGGGGTCCCCAGCAGTTGAGAATCATGTTGTAAGGGAAGATGGAGTCATGTGGATTGTATTCACCCTCCCCTTGTGGCTTCTCTCCCCTGTTTGTAATACTCATGATTTATTTATCAAAGGATTTATGTGGGTTTTCTTCACATAACTTTGGCGCAATACTTTGGCGCAGTGTCTTTTTGCGCCAAAGTTTGGCTCATCTTCTCCACTGTCATTTTTACAACTTTCTCAGAATCACACGGTCCTGTGTGTGATTTTAACTTTAGTCAGTAATTCATCATTTGCGCCAATCGAGCTTTTGCGCAATTCTGGCGCAAATCCCTGGCAATAAATTTTGCACATGGAAAACACACTTACCCAATGTCAGAAAATATAAAGGCGTCAAAATACATTAAAAAAAAAAAATTTTCAGAAAGCAGCGACGCCTCCAGGGCTGCGCAATACTATCCTGCGACATTGTTGTCTCTGAGGAACCTTCACCCTCCGCTGAGCCGGCATTGGACATGGCCGCACAGGTTCAGGAAAGGTAAAGCACTAAAGCAGTGGTCTACAACCTGCGCACCTCCAGATGTTGCAAAACTACAACTCCCAGCATGCCCGGACAGCCAACGGCTGTCCGGGCATGCTGGGAATTGTAGTTTTGCAACATCTGGAGGTCCGCAGGTTGAAGACCACAGCACTTAAGTAACAAAAAAATAAAAAACTACCCAAGTTGAAAATAAAATCCATTTCACATGGCGACTATAAACCCCAAAAAAGAGAATAACTCACGTCGCTTGCTGATATACTGCAGGAGGGACTCCAAAATGGCTGCACAAGGGGTAAAATACGCGTCCTCTGTGGCGGTAAGTTCTGTGTAAAAGGCGCTGTGAACGGCGGATTTCAACATTTGAGCCAAAATTACTAACAACGTGCACCAAATGATACATTTGGCGCATGTCCACGGAAACCAAAGTGAAAAAAAAAAAGGGTAAAAAGAAACGGTCAACAGGTAAAATTGATAAATACCCCCATAATGTATCGTGAAAACGTTTTATACAACATGCGACAATTATGCCCTCGCTCCTGCAGCCTAAGACACTGAAAAGACGGATTTCCTTCTCATATAAAGGAGAACGTGACATCTGACTGTGAGCGACTCTCTAGTTTCTTCTCCGATTCCTCGTGTGGAAATGGTCGACAAGAATTGTCATCAGGAACAAAAGGTGATGTCTGTTCTGCTTCACTGGATCGCTGGTTGGGATAATGGGGAAGAAAAGAAGCTGATTATGCCTCCGAAATGATACCCCAGAAGATCAGGCGGGTCGGGACCCGAAATAAACCCAATGGCGAAATATCTAAAACCCCCTCATGATACCATTAAAGGGGTACTCCGGTGATTAAACATCTTATCCCCTATCCAAAGGATAGGGGATAAGATGGCTGATCGCGGGGGTCCCGTCGCTGGGGACCCCCGGGATCATGCACGCGGCACCCCGTTTATAATCAGTGCCCGGAGCGTGTTCACTCTGGGTCTGATTATGGTCGACTGCAGGGCGGGCGGCGCGTGACGTCATGCCTCCGCCCCCGTGTGACGTCACGCCTCCGCCCCCGTGTGACGTCACGCCTCCGCCCCCGTGTGACGTCACGCCTCCGCCCCCGTGTGACGTCACGCTCCGCCCCATGTGACGTCACGCTCCGCCCCCATGTGACGTCACGCTCCGCCCCCATGTGACGTCACGCTCCGCCCCCATGTGACGTCACGCTCCGCCCCCATGTGACGTCACGCTCCGCCCCCATGTGCCGTCACGCTCCGCCCCCATGTGACGTCACGCTCCGCCCCCATGTGACGTCACGCTCCGCCCCCATGTGACGTCATGCCTCCGCCCCATGTGACGTCATGCCTCCGCCCCATGTGACATCACGCTCCGCCCCCATGTGACGTCATGCCTCCGCCCCATGTGACGTCATGCCTCCGCCCCCATGTGACGTGATGCCTCCGCCCCCCATGTGACGTCACCCTCCGCCCCCATGTGACGTCACCCTCCGCCCCCATGTGACGTCACACTCCACCTCCATGTGACCTCACGCTCTGCCCCCATGTGACGTCACACGGGGGTGGAGGCATGACGTCACACGGGGGCGGAGGCATGACGTCACACGGGGGCGGAGGCATGACATCACACGGGGGCGGAGTGTGACGTCACACGGGGGCGGAGGCATGACGTCACGCGCCGCCCGCCCTGCAGTCGACCATAATCAGACCCAGAGCGAACACGCTCCGGGCACTGATTAGAAACGGGGTATCCTTCGGATAGGGGATAAGCTGTGCAAGCACCGGAGAACCCCTTTAAGATGCGTACACAAACACACAACCCACCCCAGACAGGGGGGTAAAGATTGACTCCATTATTGGTGGATGAGGGAAATGAGGAGGGTGAAGGAGAGAATAGTAATCAGGTCTTCTCCTCAATACTAGCTGTAATAATGTAATAATGTTATTGAAGATCTTACAATCCCAGTGGGAGGACAGAGCACAGAAAGATCTCTTATTAGAGACGATACAAACAGGAAAATATAACGGAAATGCATAAGGAATGGGAATGGGATTGGAGGGGGGGAGGGAATGGCGTCAGTCTGGGGCCGGGAAACCAGTTGTGCTCTTTTTTTAACACCTCTACTAGAGGAACAGTGAAGGTTACCGTATTTTTCGCCATATAAGACGCACTTTTTCTTCCCCAAAACTGGGGCGGAAGTTGGTGCCTCTTATACAGCAAATACACATTAAAACCCTGTCCTATCGCGGCGGTCCGTGCGGCCATCAACAGCCGAGACCCGCGGCTAATACAGGACATCACTGATCGCGGTGATGCCCTGTATTAACCCTTCAGACGCGGCGATCAAAGCTGACCGCCGCATCTGAAGCGAAAGTGACACTAATCCGGCTGCTCAGTCAGGCTGTTCGGGACCGCCGCGGTGAAGTCACGGCGTCCCGAACAGTTTACAGGATACTGGGAGGGACCTTACCTGCCTCCTTGGTGTCTGCTCCGTGCCGGGATCCCCTGCATGGCCGGCACTCTCCTTCGACGTCATGTTGTCGCGCACTCTGTCCCGTCATCCAATAGGAGCGGTGTGCATAGCGACGTGATGGTGGCGACGGAGAGAGTGGATACCGGGCAGCAGAGACGTTCCGGAGCGATGGGGGACACGGCGACCCCGATGGAGGGCGACATCCAGGGCAGCTGTGACGGGTCCGGAGCGGCGGGGACACGTGAGTATTACCTCCTATACCAGTGGTCTTCAACCTGCGGACCTCCAGATGTTGCAAAACTACAACTCCCAGCATGCCCGGACAGCCAACGGCTGTCCGGGCATGCTGGTAGTTGTAGTTTTGCAACATCTGGAGGTCCGCAGGTTGAAGATCACTGTCCTATACTTTACATTGTATTTGGTTCAGAATCTTTTTTTTCTAGATTTTCATCCTTTACAATTGGGTGCGTCTTATGTGCCGGAGCGACTTATATGGCGTAAAAATATGGTAAATGGGTGTAGCGGATAAAAAAATGATTGCATGGAATATCAGGGGGATTAAAGGGGTACTCTGCCCCTAGACATCTTATCCCCTATCCAAAGGATAGGGGATAAGATGTCAGAGCGCCGCGGTCCCGCTGCTGGGGAGCCCCGGGAATCGCTGCGATAGCTGCTGCACCGCGCCATCATTACTGCGCTATCACTGCTGCACAGAGCGAGTTCGCTCTGCACGTAATAACGGACGATACAGGGGACGGAGCAGCGTGACGTCATGGCTCCGCCCCTCGAGAAATCACGGCCTGTCCCCTTAATGCAAGTCTATGGCAGGGGGCGTGATGACCGCCACGCCCCCTCCCATAGACTTGTATTGAGGGGGCAGGCCGTGACATCACAAGGGGTGGAGCCGTGACGCAACGATGCTCCGGCCCCTGTATTGCCCGTTATTACGCACAGAGCGAACTCGCTCTGCGCAGCAATGATAGCGCAGCAATGATGGCGCAGCAACGATGGCGCAGCAACGATGGCGCAGCAACGATGGCGCAGCAACGATGGCGCAGCAACGATGGCGCAGCAATGATAGCGCAGCAATGATAGCGCAGTAATGATAGCGCAATATAATATATATCCCCCCCCTTTCTCACTTGAAGTTCTTCAAAAATTAACAGTATTCATGGAAGGAAAAATATATAAAAAATGTTTAATCTTAGGCGCTCTCCTTCGTCGTCATCATCACGTCATCGCGCACGCCGTCCCGTCATCCAATAGGAGCGGCGTGCGTAGCGATGTGATGACTGTGACGGAGAGCGAGGATACAGGGCAGCAGAGACGTTCCAGAGCGGCGGGGACACCACGGGCTAGCGCCGCTTGTAACTAACTAATAGTTTATCTACAGGGTGCCTCCAGCTGTTTCAATACTACAGCTCCCAGCATGCCCTGACAGCCAATAGATGTCAGGGCAAGCTGGGAGTTGTAGTGGTGAAACAGCTGGAGGCACCCTGTGTAGATGAGGGCGGAAGTCCCCCCCCCCCCAGCAGGCATCAGTAACGTGGTGCCTGCTGGGGAAGTCTGCCTGGTAGTGAGGACACTGCCAGGCAGACAAAAGGCATTTTTAATATAGTAATAATTTAAATTAAAAGCAGGGAGGGGGTTAGGGATAGAAGGGCAATAGGCAGGGGCAGAAAGAAAACAATAGGATGGTGGGAGCTCCCCTTTAATGGTACAAAAGAAAACATTTTACTTCATGCAGATGATGTCCTACTTTTTGTTAAAAATCCATCTGAGAAAATAAAGGTTATAAAGAGAAATAGTGGAGGAATACGGTAAACAGTCCGGTTACAAGATCAACCGGTCAAAATCAGGTCTTATTCCACCAAATAACCAATCAAATCCGCCAGTAGATAATATACCGTATATACTCGAGTATAAGCCAAGTTTTTCAGCACGTTTTTTCGTGCTGAAACCCCCCCCCCCCTCGGCTTATACACGAGTGAACTCTCCGCCCTCCGTGGTCTTCAACCTGCGGACCTCCAGATGTTTCAAAACCACAACTCCCAGCATTCCCGGACAGCCATCGGCTGTCCGGGCTTGCTGGGAGTTGTAGTTTTGAAGCATCTGGAGGTCCGCAGGTTGAAGACCACTGCGGCCTTCGTCATCATCCAGACCCCCCCCCCCCTTTAGTTCTGTGCTCACCCCCCCCTCGGTGGGACGTTAGGGTGAGCTGGTCCGGGCCATCTGTGCTGCAGGGACCGTCCGGCGAGGATGGTTAGTCGTTGCGGGCTGTCCATCTTCACCGGGGGGGGGGGGGGCCTCTTCTCCGCGCTTCGGGCACGGAATAGTGACGTTGCCTTGACGACGACGCACAGGGACGTTCATGCGCAATGTTCCTGTGCGTCGTCATCAAGGCAACATCACTATTCCGGGCCCGAAGCACGAAGAAGAGCCCCCCGGTGAAGATGGACAGCCCGCAACGACTAACCATCCCCACCGGACGGTCCCTGCAGCACAGATGGCCCGGACCAGCTCACCCTAATGTCCCGCCGAGGGGGGGCGAGTACAAAACTAAAGGGGGGGGTGTCTCGATGATGATGAAGGCCACAGTGGTCTTCAACCTGCGGACCTCCAGATGTTTCAAAACTACAGCTCCCAGCATGCCCGGACAGCCGGGCATGCTGGGAGTTGTAGTTTTGAAACATCTGGAGGTCCGCAGGTTGAAGACCACTGTTCAGACATTGACAAGCGGTGATGATGAAAGGGGGGGGGGCATGGGGTGGGATGATGACAGGCGGTGATGGTGACAGGGTAATGATGAAGGGGGGATGATGACAGGCGGTGAGGATGACAGGGAAATGATGAAGGGGGGATGATGACAGGCGGTGATGATGAAGGGGGGATTCTGAAGGGGGATGATGACAGGGAAATGATGAAGGGGGGATGATGACAGGTGGTGATGATGAAGGGGGGATGATGACAGGGTGATTATGATGAGGGTGTTAATGACGGGGGTCTGGATGATGACATGGGGGGGGATGATGTATTTCCCATCCTAGGCTTATAGTCAAGTCAATAACTTATCCTAAGTTTTTGGGGTGAAATTAGGGGCCTCGGCTTATATTCGGGTCGGATTATACTCGAGTATATACGGTAACCATCTTTAGGTCAAATGAAGTACTGAGAATATCTAGGAATTAAAATCACAAAAGATTTTTCACAATATATTAAATTGAATATTTTACCAACCATATTAAAAATTCAAAGTAAGATTAATATTTGGAATAGATTGCCGTTAACTTTTGTTGACACAATTACATTAATAAAAAGTATTTTTACCGATATTACTCCACCCACTTAGAGAAGCCCCAATTTGGGTCCCAGATAAATATTTAAAGAGATAGAGAGGAAAACTAATGAATTAATATGGGGACGCAAGCGAGTTAGGATTAAACAAAACATGATTAATCCGCCGGTAAAACAAGGGGGTATGGGAATACCCAACTTCCAGATTTATTCTTTAGCTCCACAATTAAATATGCTATGCTTAGAGGGTCGGACTATAAGGACTTTTATGAATGTAGTAGATAAAGAAACAGCTAACATTTGGGAAATATTAGAAGGGAAAAGAGAAATGAAAAGTAAATTGGGGAGAACTTATTTCTTCAAAATGATAGATAAAATATGAAAATTTGCTAAAAGAGTACCGTAAATACTCGAGTATATATGGTAGTTGGAATCTCTGGAAGCCTAAAAATCACTAAGATTTGGGGGAACGTCTTCTTCCCAGAATTTTACAAATTAAGGGAATATGTGGATTAGGAGAAAAATGGGATTTCAAGAGTAGAACATCTGGTAAATAATAGACGTCTCCTCCCTTGGAATAAACTGAGTAAGAGGAATAACTTGGAAAGGAGAATGGAATCTCAATCAGATCAGATCAGAAGGGCCTTTTATACTAGGGATCGACCGATTATCCGGTTGGCCGATATTATCGGCTGATATTCACGATTTTGGGCGTTATCGGCATTACCTTGCCGATAATCCGCTAATGCATCGCAAATGCCCCCCACCCCACCGCACCGATCCGCCCGGCCCCATTGCCTCCCCCATCCCCGGTTTTATAATTACCTGTTCTCGGGGGCCGGGGTCCACGCTACTTCTGGCTCCTGCTGCGTCTTGCGTTACGCTGTGCGCAATGACGAGTGATGTGATGTCACCGCCAGTGCGCACAGTGACAGCTCAGGAGGAGCTAGATGTAGAGTGGACCCCGGGAACAGGTAATTATAAAACCAGGGATGGGGGAGGCAATGGGGCCGGGGCGGTGCGGTGGGGGGTGCGAAGCGGGCGCAGTGGGGTGTGCAACGCGGTGGTGGTGGGGCGGTCGCGTTGGTGGTGATAGGAATCAGGACCCCCGGACAGGCAGGGGGAGAGAAGCGGGTGGCGGCGGCGGCCTATGGCACCACAAAAGCCGCTGCAGTTCATTGATTTAAAGCGCCCGGTATAAGTTATCGGCTATCGGCCCTAACCTCCACAGATTATCGGTATCGGCCCTAAAAAATTTATATCGGTCGATCCCTATTTTATACCGATAAAAATAATCCCAGATGGGAAATTGAATATCATGAACTGTTCGATATTTTATTAGATAATAGATATCAAGATAGGAGTAAAATGAGTAAAATTTATGAGACTATTATAAAACATAAAGCACAAAGTAATATTAAAAGAATTTGTGGTAAATGGGAAAAAGATATAGGGCTAATGGAAGTGAAGGATTGGTGGGAAAATGGTCAGAATATACATAAATCAGCGATTAGCACCAATCATAAGATATCACAAATAAAACTGATACATAAAGTACACTATACCCCTCAAGGATTATATAAAATGGGAACTAGAGCAGACTCGAAACGCCCCCGATGCTTAACGGAAGATTTAACACATTTCATTTAGAGCTACACAAAGATTATGGGAACAGATTTTTGAGAAAATATAGGAAAATCTAGGGATAAAGGTAAAGCGTAGTTTTCTCACAGTCATTTTTGGACTGGAAAATGAAGGGAATAAAAAATTAATTCTTAAGCTTTTGGGCTTAGCCAAGATATTGATCCTGAGGAAGTGGTTCGCTCCTAATGCCCGACATATAAAAGAATGGACGAGTATGGTGAATAGAGTTCGGAAATACGGAGCTGTATACTATCTCGGGAAAAGAAAAGTGTAATGAATAAGAAAGAATGGACGAGTATGGTGAATAGAGTTCGGATATACGGAGCTGTATATTATCTCGGGAAAAGAAAAGTGTAATGAATAAGAAAGAATGGACGAGTGGTGAATAGAGTTCGGAAATACGGAGCTGTATATTATCTCGGGAAAAGAAAAGTGTAATGAATAAGAAAGAATGGACGAGTGGTGGATAGAGTTCGGAAATACGGAGCTGTATATTATCTCGGGAAAAGAAAAGTGTAATGAATAAGAAAGAATGGACGAGTGGTGAATAGAGTTCGGAAATACGGAGCTGTATATTATCTCAGGGAAAAGAAAAGTGTAATGAATAAGAAAGAATGGACGAGTATGGTGAATAGAGTTCGGAAATACGGAGCTGTACATTATCTCGGGAAAAGAAAAGTGTAATGAATAAGAAAGAATGGACGAGTATGGTGAATAGAGTTCGGAAATACGAAGCTGTACATTATCTCGGGAAAAGAAAAGTGTAATGAATAAGAAAGAATGGACGAGTGGTGAATAGAGTTCGGAAATACGAAGCTGTATATTATCTCGGGGAAAAGAAAAGTGTAATGAATAAGAAAGAATGGACGAGTATGGTGGATAGAGTTCGGAAATACGAAGCTGTATATTATCTCGGGAAAAAGAAAAGTGTAATGAATAAGAAAGAATGGACGAGTATGGTGAATAGAGTTCGGAAATACGAAGCTGTATATTATCTCGGGAAAAAGAAAAGTGTAATGAATAAGAAAGAATGGACCAGTATGGTGGATAGAGTTCGGAAATACGAAGCTGTATATTATCTTGGGAAAAGAAAAGTGTAATGAATAAGAAAGAATGGACGAGTGGTGAATAGAGTTCGGAAATACGAAGCTGTATATTATCTCGGGAAAGAGAAAAGTGTAATGAATAGGAAAGAATGGACGAGTATGGTGAATAGAGTTCGGAAATACGAAGCTGTATATTATCTCGGGTAAAGAAAAGTGTAATGAATAAGAAAGAATGGACGAGTGGTGAATAGAGTTCGGAAATACGGAGCTGTATATTATCTCGGGGAAAAGAAAAGTGTAATGAATAAGAAAGAATGGACGAGTATGGTGAATAGAGTTCGGATATACGGAGCTGTATATTATCTCGGGAAAAGAAAAGTGTAATGAATAAGAAAGAATGGACGAGTGGTGAATAGAGTTCGGAAATACGGAGCTGTATACTATCTTGGGAAAAGAAAAGTGTAATGAATAAGAAAGAATGGACGAGTATGGTGAATAGGGTTCGGAAATACGGAGCTGTATATTATCTCGGGAAAAGAAAAGTGTAATGAATAAGAAAGAATGGACGAGTGGTGAATAGAGTTCGGAAATACGAAGCTGTATATTATCTCGGGAAAAAGAAAAGTGTAATGAATAAGAAAGAATGGACGAGTATGGTGGATAGAGTTCGGAAATACGGAGCTGTATATTATCTCGGGAAAAGAAAAGTGTAATGAATAAGAAAGAATGGACCAGTATGGTGGATAGAGTTCGGAAATACGAAGCTGTACATTATCTCGGGAAAAGAAAAGTGTAATGAATAAGAAAGAATGGACGAGTGGTGAATAGAGTTCGGAAATACGAAGCTGTATATTATCTCGGGAAAAAGAAAAGTGTAATGAATAAGAAAGAATGGACGAGTATGGTGGATAGAGTTCGGAAATACGAAGCTGTATATTATCTCGGGAAAAAGAAAAGTGTAATGAATAAGAAAGAATGGACCAGTATGGTGGATAGAGTTCGGAAATACGAAGCTGTATATTATCTTGGGAAAAGAAAAGTGTAATGAATAAGAAAGAATGGACGAGTGGTGAATAGAGTTCGGAAATACGAAGCTGTATATTATCTCGGGAAAGAGAAAAGTGTAATGAATAAGAAAGAATGGACGAGTATGGTGAATAGAGTTCGGAAATACGAAGCTGTATATTATCTCGGGTAAAGAAAAGTGTAATGAATAAGAAAGAATGGACGAGTGGTGAATAGAGTTCGGAAATACGGAGCTGTATACTATCTCAGGGAAAAGAAAAGTGTAATGAATAAGAAAGAATGGACGAGTGGTGAATAGAGTTCGGAAATACGGAGCTGTATATTATCTCGGGGAAAAGAAAAGTGTAATGAATAAGAAAGAATGGACGAGTGGTGAATAGAGTTCGGAAATACAGAGCTGTATACTATCTCGGGGAAAAGAAAAGTGTAATGAATAAGAAAGAATGGACGAGTGGTGAATAGAGTTCGGAAATACGGAGCTGTATACTATCTCGGGGAAAAGAAAAGTGTAATGAATAAGAAAGAATGGACGAGTGGTGAATAGAGTTCGGAAATACGGAGCTGTATATTATCTCGGGAAAGAGAAAAGTGTAATGAATAAGAAAGAATGGACGAGTATGGTGAATAGAGTTCGGAAATACGAAGCTGTATATTATCTCGGGGAAAGAGAAAAGTGTAATGAATAAGAAAGAATGGACGAGTGGTGAATAGAGTTCGGAAATACGGAGCTGTATATTATCTCAGGGGAAAAGAAAAGTGTAATGAATAAGAAAGAATGGACGAGTATGGTGAATAGAGTTCGGAAATACGGAGCTGTATATTATCTCGGGAAAAGAAAAGTGTAATGAATAAGAAAGAATGGACGAGTATGGTGAATAGAGTTCGGAAATACGGAGCTGTATATTATCTCGGGAAAAGAAAAGTGTAATGAATAAGAAAGAATGGACGAGTATGGTGGATAGAGTTCGGAAATACGGAGCTGTATATTATCTCGGGGAAAAGAAAAGTGTAATGAATAAGAAAGAATGGACGAGTATGGTGAATAGAGTTCGGAAATACGGAGCTGTATATTATCTCGGGAAAGAGAAAAGTGTAATGAATAAGAAAGAATGGACGAGTATGGTGAATAGAGTTCGGAAATACGAAGCTGTATATTATCTCGGGAAAGAGAAAAGTGTAATGAATAAGAAAGAATGGACGAGTGGTGAATAGAGTTCGGAAATACGGAGCTGTATATTATCTCGGGAAAGAGAAAAGTGTAATGAATAAGAAAGAATGGACGAGTATGGTGAATAGAGTTCGGAAATACGGAGCTGTATATTATCTCGGGGAAAAAAAAAGTGTAATGAATAAGAAAGAATGGACGAGTATGGTGAATAGAGTTCGGAAATACAAAGCTGTATACTATCTCAGGGAAAAGAAAAGTGTAATGAATAAGAAAGAATGGACGAGTGGTGAATAGAGTTCGGAAATACGGAGCTGTATATTATCTCGGGGAAAAGAAAAGTGTAATGAATAAGAAAGAATGGACGAGTGGTGAATAGAGTTCGGAAATACGGAGCTGTATACTATCTCGGGGAAAAGAAAAGTGTAATGAATAAGAAAGAATGGACGAGTATGGTGAATAGAGTTCGGAAATACAAAGCTGTATATTATCTCGGGAAAAGAAAAGTGTAATGAATAAGAAAGAATGGACGAGTATGGTGAATAGAGTTCGGAAATACGAAGCTGTATATTATCTCGGGGAAAAGAAAAGTGTAATGAATAAGAAAGAATGGACGAGTATGGTGAATAGAGTTCGGAAATACGAAGCTGTATATTATCTCAGGGAAAAAGAAAAGTGTAATGAATAAGAAAGAATGGACGAGTATGGTGAATAGAGTTCGGAAATACGAAGCTGTCTATTATCTTGGGAAAAGAAAAGTGTAATGAATAAGAAAGAATGGACGAGTGGTGAATAGAGTTCGGAAATACGAAGCTGTATATTATCTCAGGGAAAAAGAAAAGTGTAATGAATAAGAAAGAATGGACGAGTATGGTGAATAGAGTTCGGAAATACGAAGCTGTATATTATCTCGGGGAAAAGAAAAGTGTAATGAATAAGAAAGAATGGACGAGTGGTGAATAGAGTTCGGAAATACGGAGCTGTATATTATCTCGGGGAAAAGAAAAGTGTAATGAATAAGAAAGAATGGACAAGTGGTGAATAGAGTTCGGAAATACGGAGCTGTATACTATCTCGGGGAAAAGAAAAGTGTAATGAATAAGAAAGAATGGACGAGTATGGTGGATAGAGTTCGGAAATACGAAGCTGTATATTATCTTGGGAAAAGAAAAAAGTGTAATGAATAAGAAAGAATGGACGAGTATGGTGAATAGAGTTCGGAAATACGAAGCTGTATATTATCTCGGGAAAAAGAAAAGTGTAATGAATAAGAAAGAATGGACGAGTATGGTGAATAGAGTTCGGAAATACGAAGCTGTATATTATCTCGGGAAAATGAAAAGTGTAATGAATAAGAAAGAATGGACGAGTATGGTGAATAGAGTTCGGAAATACGAAGCTGTATATTATCTCGGGAAAAGAAAAGTGTAATGAATAAGAAAGAATGGACGAGTATGGTGAATAGAGTTCGGAAATACGAAGCTGTATATTATCTCGGGGAAAAGAAAAGTGTAATGAATAAGAAAGAATGGACGAGTATGGTGGATAGAGTTCGGAAATACGAAGCTGTATACTATCTCGGGAAAAGAAAAGTGTAATGAATAAGAAAGAATGGACGAGTGGTGAATAGAGTTCGGAAATACGGAGCTGTATATTATCTCAGGGAAAAGAAAAGTGTAATGAATAAGAAAGAATGGACGAGTATGGTGAATAGAGTTCGGAAATACGAAGCTGTATATTATCTTGGGAAAAGAAAAGTGTAATGAATAAGAAAGAATGGACGAGTATGGTGAATAGAGTTCGGAAATACGGAGCTGTATACTATCTCGGGGAAAAGAAAAGTGTAATGAATAAGAAAGAATGGACGAGTGGTGAATAGAGTTCGGAAATACGAAGCTGTATATTATCTCAGGGAAAAAGAAAAGTGTAATGAATAAGAAAGAATGGACGAGTATGGTGAATAGAGTTCGGAAATACGGAGCTGTATATTATCTCAGGGAAAAGAAAAGTGTAATGAATAAGAAAGAATGGACGAGTGGTGAATAGAGTTCGGAAATACGGAGCTGTATATTATCTCGGGAAAAGAAAAGTGTAATGAATAAGAAAGAATGGACGAGTGGTGAATAGAGTTCGGAAATACGGAGCTGTATATTATCTCGGGTAAAGAAAAGTGTAATGAATAAGAAAGAATGGACGAGTGGTGAATAGAGTTCGGAAATACAAAGTTGTATATTATCTCGGGAAAAGAAAAGTGTAATGAATAAGAAAGAATGGACGAGTGGTGAATAGAGTTCGGAAATACGGAGCTGTATATTATCTCGGGAAAAGAAAAGTGTAATGAATAAGAAAGAATGGACGAGTGGTGAATAGAGTTCGGAAATACGGAGCTGTATATTATCTCGGGAAAAGAAAAGTGTAATGAATAAGAAAGAATGGACGAGTATGGTGAATAGAGTTCGGAAATACAAAGCTGTATATTATCTCGGGGAAAAGAAAAGTGTAATGAATAAGAAAGAATGGACGAGTGGTGAATAGAGTTCGGAAATACGGAGCTGTATATTATCTCGGGGAAAAGAAAAGTGTAATGAATAAGAAAGAATGGACGAGTGGTGAATAGAGTTCGGAAATACGAAGCTGTATATTATCTCGGGAAAAGAAAAGTGTAATGAATAAGAAAGAATGGACGAGTATGGTGAATAGAGTTCGGAAATACGAAGCTGTATACTATCTCGGGGAAAAGAAAAGTGTAATGAATAAGAAAGAATGGACGAGTGGTGAATAGAGTTCGGAAATACAAAGCTGTATATTATCTCGGGAAAAGAAAAGTGTAATGAATAAGAAAGAATGGACGAGTATGGTGAATAGAGTTCGGAAATACGAAGCTGTATATTATCTCGGGGAAAAGAAAAGTGTAATGAATAAGAAAGAATGGACGAGTATGGTGAATAGAGTTCGGAAATACGAAGCTGTATATTATCTCAGGGAAAAAGAAAAGTGTAATGAATAAGAAAGAATGGACGAGTGGTGAATAGAGTTCGGAAATACGAAGCTGTCTATTATCTTGGGAAAAGAAAAGTGTAATGAATAAGAAAGAATGGACGAGTGGTGAATAGAGTTCGGAAATACGAAGCTGTATATTATCTCAGGGAAAAAGAAAAGTGTAATGAATAAGAAAGAATGGACGAGTATGGTGAATAGAGTTCGGAAATACGAAGCTGTATATTATCTCGGGGAAAAGAAAAGTGTAATGAATAAGAAAGAATGGACGAGTATGGTGAATAGAGTTCGGAAATACGGAGCTGTATACTATCTCGGGGAAAAGAAAAGTGTAATGAATAAGAAAGAATGGACGAGTGGTGAATAGAGTTCGGAAATACGGAGCTGTATATTATCTCGGGAAAGAGAAAAGTGTAATGAATAAGAAAGAATGGACGAGTATGGTGAATAGAGTTCGGAAATACGGAGCTGTATATTATCTCGGGAAAAGAAAAGTGTAATGAATAAGAAAGAATGGGAGAAATGGAAATGAAGTGGGTCTAAGGTGTTGGGTCCTAAAAGGGCTGACGGCTGGGGGGGGGGGGGGGGGGTGTGGAAGTTATAAATAAAAAATAGTCATACAGGTAACAGTAGACTTACATCCTCTACACTTCAGTCACTCATTTTACCTTGTGACTTATTATTAGGGTAATAATAATGTTCTACAACAGGCAGTGCCCCTTTCTTTCATGGCAGTGCCCATTTCTTTCATGGCAGTGCCCCTTTCTTTCACGGCAGTGCCCATTTCTTTCACGGCAGTGCCCATTTCATGGCAGTGCCCATTTCATGGCAGTGCCCATTTCATGGCAGTGCCCATTTCATGGCAGTGCCCATTTCATGGCAGTGCCCATTTCTTTCAAGACAGTGCCCATTTCTTTCACGGCAGTGCCCATTTCTTTCACGGCAGTGCCCCTTTCATGGCAGTGCCCCTTTCATGGCAGTGCCCATTTCATGGCAGTGCCCATTTCATGGCAGTGCCCATTTCTTTCATGGCAGTGCCCCTTTCATGGCAGTGCCCATTTCTTTCAAGACAGTGCCCCTTTCTTTCACGGCAGTGCCCCTTTCTTTCACGGCAGTGCCCCTTTCTTTCATGGCAGTGCCCCTTTCATGGCAGTGCCCCTTTCATGGCAGTGCCCCTTTCTTTCATGGCAGTGCCCCTTTCTTTCATGGCAGTGCCCCTTTCATGGCAGTGCCCTATTCATGGCAGTGCCCATTTCATGGCAGTGCCCCTTTCTTTCGTGGCAGTGCCCCTTTCTTTCGTGGCAGTGCCCCTTTCTTTCATGGCAGTGCCCCTTTCTTTCATGGCAGTGCCCCTTTCTTTCATGGCAGTGCCCCTTTCTTTCATGGCAGTGCCCCTTTCTTTCATGGCAGTGCCCATTTCTTTCATGGCAGTGCCCCTTTCTTTCATGGCAGTGCCCCTTTCTTTCATGGCAGTGCCCCTTTCTTTCATGGCAGTGCCCCTTTCTTTCATGGCAGTGCCCCTTTCTTTCATGGCAGTGCCCCTTTCTTTCATGGCAGTGCCCCTTTCTTTCATGGCAGTGCCCCTTTCTTTCATGGCAGTGCCCCTTTCTTTCATGGCAGTGCCCCTTTCTTTCATGGCAGTGCCCCTTTCTTTCATGGCAGTGCCCCTTTCTTTCATGGCAGTGCCCCTTTCATGGCAGTGCCCCTTTCATGGCAGTGCCCCTTTCATGGCAGTGCCCCTTTCTTTCATGGCAGTGCCCCTTTCTTTCATGGCAGTGCCCCTTTCATGGCAGTGCCCCTTTCATGGCAGTGCCCCTTTCTTTCATGGCAGTGCCCCTTTCTTTCATGGCAGTGCCCCTTTCTTTCATGGCAGTGCCCCTTTCTTACATGGCAGTGCCCCTTTCTTACATGGCAGTGCCCCTTTCTTTCATGGCAGTGCCCCTTTCATGGCAGTGCCCCTTTCTTTCATGGAAGTGCCCCTTTCATGGCAGTGCCCCTTTCTTTCATGGCAGTGCCCATTTTTTTCATGGCAGTGCCCATTTCTTTCATGGCAGTGCCCCTTTCTTTCATGGCAGTGCCCCTTTCTTTCATGGCAGTGCCCCTTTCTTTCATGGCAGTGCCCCTTTCTTTCATGGCAGTGCCCATTTCTTTCATGGCAGTGCCCCTTTCTTTCATGGCAGTGCCCCTTTCTTTCATGGCAGTGCGGCCGCTAAGTGTGAACCAGGACTTGGCGTACAGCTTGGACCTTCACTGGATGGCAGGCCAGGATAATCGGACCCTCACTAAAAATAGTTGAGTACCCCTGGTCTATTGTACGAAGAGCGCCTGGCCAGGTGGCTGCACTACTTGTCTCAGAATATTACATTTGAATTGGCTGGTACTGATCCTGACGGTGTTGGCGCAATTCTCACACACAACAATCAGAACGTACTTTATTGTGAGAGATCCCAGCCGAGCATTGGAACGTGGTCTCCTCCTCCACGGCCGCTCTCATCTCCTCTACAATAATGGCGCCCACTGTCAGCTGAAGTTCCGGGCTGCGCAGGTCTCCAAAGTGCAGGGAATCCAACCAGTGCTGCACCCCCAGACGCCGGAGATCCTCTAAGAGACCAATGGGGAGACAGAAAAAGTATGATCAGGAGAGATCCAAAACCCACAGCAGGAACACAGGGCGACAAATAAGGACCTGGGCCCCCACTACCTGCACTGGTCAAACCCCAATATAATCTCCTCTATAACACTGATGCATCAAAGCTGAAGGGGGCGATTTAGGATTAGAAAAACAATGGAGTTTTCTACCACTAACTGCACCTCTTGTCCCAACTGGAGCCAATTGTAATAACACGGATAACCTGAGGACACGTGTGACCTTTTTTTTTTTTTTAAGAAGGCAGCCATGTTATTCTAATTCTGGATAACCCCTTTACAACACATTCTGCTTGTGGTCAGGGTGTATGAAGAGTGCTTCATGCCTGGCATGGGACTAACCAATAATGCCGGACATCAATGTAATTGGTGCAACCAGCTCTGTGCAATCAGATCAGTGCTCTAAATACAAAGGCTGAGTATAAACAGATAACACTGATCAATGTTGTGCTAGGGCCTAGCGTTCATCAATGTCTGCATCAGTGTCATTACTGAGTACAAACGCTTAAAGGGGTACTCCAGCCATAGACATCTTATCCCCTATCCAAAGGTTGGGCCCCCACTGGGGACCCCCGAGATCTTCGGGCGTTGGGTGAAAAAAGAATTATACTCCAGAGCTGTACTCACTATTCTGCTGGTGAGGTCACTGTGTACATACATTACATTACTTATCCTGTACTGATCCTGAGTTATATCCTGTATTATACTCCAGAGCTGTACTCACTATTCTGCTGGTGAGGTCACTGTGTACATACATTACATTACTTATCCTGTACTGATCCTGAGTTAGATCCTGTATTATACCCCAGAGCTGTACTCACTATTCTGCTGGTGAGATCACTGTGTACATACATAGATTACTTATCCTGTACTGATCCTGAGTTATATCCTGTATTATACTCCAGAGCTGTACTCACTATTCTGCTGGTGGGGTCACTGTGTACATACATTACATTACTTATCCTGTACTGATCCTGAGTTATATCCTGTATTATACTCCAGAGCTGTACTCACTATTCTGCTGGTGAGGTCACTGTGTACATACATTACATTACTTATCCTGTACTGATCCTGAGTTATATATCAGACAGGAGGCTCATATCTTGCATTAATCTTTCTTTAATTAATGCCCATAGCAGAAAAAATCTTTATACAAACGTTTTTAATAAAATCTTTTAAAAAAACTACATATCCCAGCAGTCCCCTGTGAACTCCTCCTCCTATCCCAGCATGCTGGCTGCTATATAAGGGACTGCTTGAAGATCCTCTTCCTCTTTCTTTCTGCTCATAGCAGACAGATAAGTACCTATAGTATATTTGTTTCTTAAATCTCTTATATGTATGTTTTCTCTGTTTGAGACATTTCATCTTTACTTAGTGTTATATTTACCAGTTGTTTATATATATTTATATAGATATATATATATATTTCCTTCTATATATTTTCTCTCTTTCCGCTTCCTGTTAGTTGCGGTATTGTTTTCTAATACTATCGTCTTTCGCTATACTTTCGCATCAGTGCTCAAATATATTCTTGTGCCGGGTGCGCTACTCTGTTCTTTTCTCCCTCTTCCTTACCCAGCGCCATTTTGTGAATTTTCGCGCCTTCTTCTTCCTTCCTTCCCGCCGCTGACTGTCTGTTGCGGGGAGGGAGGAGAGGTGGGCGTATCCTTTATGACGTGCGCCGGGTGACGCGCGTTTGCCGACGCCGCACACCCAATCACAGCGCTCCTGGTCGGAAATCTCGCGAGATTTCGGCTGGCCCTCGCTGTAACTTGTATACGCCTCCTCTCTTCATCGCATTGTTGTGCGAGCGGTGAGAGGAACGCCAACGGTTGTTAGCTGTGCTTCTAATAAGTCAGTCAGGTAGACCTATTACCCTATCCTTTATTACTAATAGTCCTGCCTCACCTTGGAATAGTCTATAACTATCGCTACTTGTAGCTTTCAGATAGTCTGTGATGGCAGGGGATAACACTAAAGCTCCTTTCCCTGGCATGTCTTCTACTGCTGGTGAGGCAATAGAGTTAGAAGCCTCCCACATAATGTCAGCTTCTCAAATACAAGACCTTATTAATAGGTCCGTCCAGGCTGCATTAGCCTCTGCGGCTCATCCCTCTACTTCAGGGGAGAAACCTAAAAAAGGTAAAGCGCTGAGTAAGCGCAAACATATTGCTGGACACTCCGACTCCCCGGCAGGGGAAGAAAACAATATGCCCCAGACAGGACCTACCCCGGCCTGTCACACCCCGCATGTTAAAGAATATGACCGACCCTTGGGCCTCAAGGAGAATAACCATAAGAGGCATAAGTCCACTAATAGAGCAAAACCAAACTCTTTTGACATGTCCAATGATGAGTCTTCTGAAGCCTCTGAGGTGGCTGAGACCACAGACTCAGAATCTGATACAGAGGAGGCGGGGTTTATGGCTGAAAATTCTGATGCCACTCCGGATATACCATCCGAGACACTTTTAGACTCACTTGGTCAACCATTTTTCAGCCCGGAAGCAATCACACACCCTCGCTCCGGAGATTGGGCACCGTTACCGCAAATCGCGGACTATATAGAATTTTGGACCAGGAGGTCCCTGGATAGAGCTAATCGCAACAAATTGCGAGCCGAATGTCCCAGACCTTACGTGGCCAGAAAGGTGGCTTCTACACCGGAGATAGACCCGGTCTTAATAAAATATTTGACTCGCTCTGGCAAATATGCCAAAAAGGGAATTGAAAGATCTTTTAAGGTGATCCAGGATCGCATATTGGACCTTCTAGGCCCCTTGACCAAGATTCTTAACCTTTCCGAACAGGCAGCGTCCACTGCCCAACCGGTGGATCTGGTACAATTGAGAGGCTGGGCCCAACGGGCAATCTGCATGTTAGGCAGTGCCAACACCACTTGTTCCATTGAGCGCAGACGGTCTATTCTGATGAAATTGGAACCCCAATTATCTCATTTGGCAGAAACCGAGCCAGGTCCCTCAGCTGAAGGTCTATTATTCGGAGAGGACCTCATAAAGAACATAAATAAATTTGTGAATCTTTTCACCAGCCTAGATAAGGCCCAGTCCTCACTAAAAAAGGCGGGTCAAAAATAAAAGGTTTTTGGCAAGGCCGGCAGGGGCAGAGGGCGACCTGTCGGCCGTTCGGCTCAATACAGGCCCTACACTAGACCAGCCACTCAACCGTACGCTCCTACTCAGCAACCGTACGCATTACCTGTGGCACAACCTGCTCCCTTCTTTCCCCCTCGTGGACGACCCTGGCGAGGACGTGGAGGCCGAGGATTTCCCAGATCTCGCCCGACGACCGGTGAGTACACTCCCATCTCCTCTTCCATACACGTTGGTGGGAGGCAGACTGAGGTATTTTATCCACATCTGGTCCGCGATTACGGCAGATGCTTGGATCCTCAATACGGTAGCAGGGTACCAGATAGATTTTCAATCTCTTCCAAAATTGAACATTATTCCACATCCCATTCGGTTTTCTTCCCTAAACGTAGATCTCATAGACAACGAGCTCCAAGAGCTTGTATCGAAGCAGGCAGTGCAAGAGGTAGATCCTCTCTCTCCCGGGTTTGTCAGCAACCTATTCCTTGTCAAAAAGAAGGATGGCGGTTATCGCCCAGTGATCAACCTACGGGACTTAAATCAACATGTGACTTACCATCACTTCAAGATGGAAGGGATCCATCTGTTGCGCGATCTACTATGGCCGGGCGACTGGCTAGTAAAGGTCGACTTAAAGGACGCGTATCTCACCGTCCCCATGCACCCGTCCTCCCAACCATTCCTAAGGTTTCTATGGAGGGAGCGAATGTGGCAATTCACTTGCCTACCATTCGGGTTGTCATCGGCCCCTTGGTGCTTCACCAAATTACTCAAACCAGTAGTGGCAGCCCTCAGGAGCAGAGGGGTACGTTTGATTATCTATCTGGACGATTTGCTAATCATGGCATATTCCAGAAAACAGGCATTGTTACACAGCCAATGGACGGTGTCTTTGTTGGAGGAACTAGGGTTCCTGATCAACAACAAGAAATCAGTGCTGAGTCCTTCCCAGACGATGGAGTTTCTAGGTTTCCAGGTGGATACCGAGCAAGCCGTACTGCGTTTACCCAACGCCAAACTGTCCCTGATTCGCAAAGAAATCCGGGCAGTATTGCGCAAGGGTCGGGTATCGCTAAGAATGATAGCCCGAATTGTTGGCCTGCTGGCAGCCTCCATTCAGGCGATTTTTCCTGCCCCTCTCCATTATCGGGCCCTTCAAAGACTCAAAATTCTTCATCTTCGACAGGGTCTACGCTATGCGGACGAAATTCCCCTTTGTCCGGAAGCAGTAGCAGAGTTGCACTGGTGGCTGCGCCATGCCGTCGAATGGAACGGCAAAGCTATATTCACCTCCTGTCCAGATGTTATAATAGAGTCGGATGCGAGCCGCCACGGTTGGGGTGCTCGCTGTGGGCAAGCCACAACAGGAGGCAGTTGGTCCGAAGAATCCCTTCTTCACATCAACGCACTGGAACTCATGGCGGCATTTTTTGCCATCAAGAGTTTTCTTCCGCACAAGTACAATTGCTGCGTTCTGTTACGCATGGACAATGTAGCGGCAGTGCAATATGTCAATCGCCTTGGTGGCACGAGATCCAGAGTGTTGACGGACATTGCATCCGAATTCTGGCATTTCTGTCTTTCCCGGGACATCATCCCAGTGGCGGAATACCTACCAGGTGTATCCAATTCAGTGGCGGATTGGAATTCCCGTTACCTATCCGATTCCAGCGACTGGATGCTGGATCGCTCGGTGTTTCGGGCGATTCGAGATCTCTGGGGCCCGTTGCATACGGACCTTTTTGCGTCTCGTCTCAACCGTCAGTTACCCCGCTTTTACAGCTGGAGGCCGGACCCGGAAGCGTCAGCAGTGGACGCTTTTCGCCAACCTTGGCCGGAGGGGACCCATTATGCGTTTCCCCCCTTCCAGATGATTACCAGAGTGCTTCTTCAGATAGTGACTCAGGGAGCGACGGTGGTGCTGATCACCCCTTGGTGGCCGACGCAACCGTGGTTTCCCCTTCTGTTGGGAATGTCTGTCGATTACCCCCGATTGCTTCCCCAGTCGCCTCAACTTCTCACGAATCCGACCATGGAATCCCATCCGTTGGTCATGGAAGGCAACCTTCCGCTCCTCGGGTGGTTGGTTTCGGGGTGCCAGACGCAGGTGAGGACCTTTCACAATCAGCTAGAGACCTCCTCGCCTTGGCCTGGGCCCCAGGGACTAGATCGGCATATCGATCAGCCTGGGCCTTGTGGGTTCGTTGGTGTGATCAACGACAAATTGATCCCGTTCAGGCACCTGTTTCAGTTGTAGTGAATTATTTAGCAGAATCATTTGAGGCTGGGAAATCTTACAGTTCCCTTAATGTTTACAGATCCGCTATAGCGGCGTATCATTGCCCGGTAGATGCTTTACCGGTGGGCAAACATCCTTTAGTATGCCGACTGTTACGTGGAGTGAAATTTAAACGTCCTCCTCGTCCTCGATATCAGTCGACCTGGGATGTCTCCCGGATTTTAGACATGTTTTCCTCTTGGGAAGACAATGATTCACTGTCCTTAAAGATTCTGTCATTCAAATTGACTATGTTATTATGTCTGGTTTCCATTAAGAGGGTATCGGATGTCAGAGCTCTCGACATCTCTAGACGACAGTTTTCACCTGAAGGGGTCAGATTTTCTGTTGTTCGTAGGACCAAGACAGGACTACAGTCGGTCTTTTACCCCTTTTTTCCGACACATCCCCGACTATGCGTGGTACGTTGTCTTCAAGCGTATGAGACACGCACAGCGTCTTTACGATCTCTTTCTCATACTCAGTTATTAGTATCTTATGTTCAACCTCATTTGCCTGTCACCTCGGCCACCTTGGCCAGGTGGGTAAGGTCGGCCATGGAGATGGCGGGGATTAACATTTCCCTATTTGGTGCCCACTCTTCGAGAGGGGCTATGGCCACTAAAGTAGTTATTTCTGGTGGTTCTCTTTCAGACCTCTTAATGGCCGCTGACTGGTCGTCTGAATCGACTTTTCGACAATTCTATTTCAGACCAAAAGATCATGTTTCTGTATCGATCCTCTGATTTGTTTTATTGTCTATGTTTAAGTAGTAGCTTTAAAATTGCAAGATATGAGCCTCCTGTCTGATATATAAATAGAGATTTTCCTAGCTAACGTGACGGAAAATATAAGTTATATGAAGACAGGAGGCGAGTATCTTCCCTCCCTACCCTCCCTGTTATGGTGTTTTTGTTTTCCTTCCAGGGTATTGAAAGGAGAAGACGAAGACAGCGGTGTTTCGGTGCAGCCTGATATGTTCTGTTGCAATTGTTCCTTAACAGTTTCGTTCCCGGTTTTCGGTCCTGTTGGCCGGAGGTTCGGAGATACCGAGGAGGAGCTGTCCCGGATTCCGGCGTTCCGTGGTTCTGGTGACGGTCATGCAGTTCGCATAAAGAAAGAGGATCTTCAAGCAGTCCCTTATATAGCAGCCAGCATGCTGGGATAGGAGGAGGAGTTCACAGGGGACTGCTGGGATATGTAGTTTTTTTAAAAGATTTTATTAAAAACGTTTGTATAAAGATTTTTTCTGCTATGGGCATTAATTAAAGAAAGATTAATGCAAGATACTCGCCTCCTGTCTTCATATAACTTATATTTTCCGTCACGTTAGCTAGGAAAATCTCTATTTATATCCTGTATTATACTCCAGAGCTGTACTCACTATTCTGCTGGTGAGGTCAATGTGTATATACATTACTTATCCTGTACTGATCCTGAATTATATCCTGTATTATACCCCAGAGCTGTACTCACTATTCTGCTGGTGAGGTCACTGTGTATATATATTACATTACTTATCCTGTACTGATCCTGAGTTATATCCTGTATTATACTCCAGAGCTGTACTCACTATTCTGCTGGTGAGGTCACTGTGTACATACATTACATTACTTATCCTGTACTGATCCCGAGTTATATCCTGTATTATACTCCAGAGCTGTACTCACTATTCTGCTGGTGAGGTCACTGTGTATATACATTACTTATCCTGTACTGATCCTGAGTTATATCCTGTATTATACTCCAGAGCTGTACTCACTATTCTGCTGGTGAGGTCACTGTGTACATACATTACATTACTTATCCTGTACTGATCCTGAGTTATATCCTGTATTATACCCCAGAGCTGTACTCACTATTCTGCTGGTGAGGTCACTGTGTACATACATTACATTACTTATCCTGTACTGATCCTGAGTTATATCCTGTATTATATCCCAGAGCTGCACTCACTATTCTGCTGGTGAGGTATCTGTGTACATACATTACATTACTTATTCTGTACTGATCCTGAGATATATCCTGTATTATACTCCAGAGCTGTACTCACTATTCTGCTGGTGAGATCACTTTGTATATACATTACATTACTTATCCTGTACTGATCCTGAGTTATATCCTGTATTATACTCCAGAGCTGTACTCACTATTCTGCTGGTGAGATCACTTTGTATATACATTACATTACTTATCCTGTACTGATCCTGAGTTATATCCTGTCTTATACTCCAGAGCTGTACTCACTATTCTGCTGGTGAGATCACTTTGTATATACATTACATTACTTATCCTGTACTGATCCTGAGTTATATCCTGTATTATACTCCAGAGCTGTACTCACTATTCTGCTGGTGAGATCACTTTGTATATACATTACATTACTTATCCTGTACTGATCCTGAGTTATATCCTGTATTATACTCCAGAGCTGTACTCACTATTCTGCTGGTGAGGTCACTGTGTACATACATTACATTACTTATCCTGTACTGATCCTGAGTTATATCCTGTATTATACCCCAGAGCTGCACTCACTATTCTGCTGGTGAGGTCACTTTGTATATACATTACATTACTTATCCTGTACTGATCCTGAGTTATATCCTGTATTATACTCCAGAGCTGCACTCACTATTCTGCTGGTGAGGTCATTGTGTACATACATTACATTACTTATCCTGTACTGATCCTGAGTTATATCCTGTATTATACTCCAGAGCTGTACTCACTATTCTGCTGGTGAGATAACTCTGTACATACATTACATTACTTATCCTGTACTGATCCTGAGTTATATTTCAGACAGGAGGCTCATATCTTGCATTAAACCTTTCTTTTTAATGCCCATAGCAGAAAATTACAGAGAATTTACTTCATAACATTAGAAAAATGTATTAAAACTACAACTCCCAGCAGCCCCTGGAATCCCCTCCCCTGGGGCGGAGACCCTATATAAGGGGCTGACTGGATCTCCTCTTCCTCTTTCTTTCTGCTCATGGCAGCTAGTTAAGTATAACAATTTTATCTTCATTGTTTTTCATATAGAGATTTCCTTTATTGTTCTTTCATTGTACCAGGTTACTGGTGTGGGGACCCTTTCATGTGTCCCTATTTCTCCAGTTGTCCTGGTTTTGTTTTTTCCAACTCATTCTATATATATTTCTATATACTCTACATATTTATATATACTGTCCTATATTTTCTTTTAATTGTATTTCAGTGTTATTATTATTTTCCTTTTCGGTCTCTACATTCCCCCTTTGTGTTTTCACTGTTCCCGGTTCTGTTACTCCGGGTCCTCTCTCCTGTCAGGCGCCATTTTACCCTACTTTCGCGCCGTCTTCTTCGGCTTATATTCGCCGCTCTCGTCCTTTTCGCGGGCTCTGCAACGTTCGGGGGGCGTGTCCGAGTGACGCGTCCCTTGCGACGCGCCTCCGCTGAGTCCGCGCGTCCTATCACAGAAGTTCTAGCCGTAGTCTCGCGAGACTACGGCTGTGAGCTCTGCTTGCTGGGATCCTCCTCCCCTCACCGTCGCCAGTGTTGTGCGAGCGGTGAGAGGAGCGCCAGCATTTAGGTATAGATCCCATTGAGTTATATAAGATAGTTTATTGCTAGACTATTACTGTCAGTTAGGCTACTTGTAGCTTCCCCTTATTTACACTGACATCTATATGATGGCTGGAGATAATTCTACTCCATTTTCTACCCATGTTAATGAGGCTATTGATATTGAAGCCTCCCAAATAATGTCCGCTTCCCAGATTCAGGACTTGATTACTAAGTCCATTCAGGCAGCTCTGGCTGCTAATGTACGTTCTGACCCCTCTTTGCCCTCTACTGAGCCAGTTAAGGGTAAAGTGACACAAAAACGTAAACATGTGAACGTACACTACGACTCCCCGGCAGGGGAAGTTTATAATGTGCCCCAGGCAGGACCCGAACCGGCCTGCCGCACCCCGCATCTCAGTGACCTCCCTCGACCCTTGGGCCCCAAGGAGAATATTAAAAAAGGGCTGAAGTCCGCCAGGCGTATAAAACCGGACTCATACAACACGTCTAACGACGAGTCATCCGGCGAGTCGGACACGGCTCAAGCCACGGACTCTGACTCTGATAATGAAGATGCGGGGTTTCAGGCTGACTGTCATGATGCCGAACCTGAAGTGTCCAGTGAGGCGATTTTAGACGCTCAGGGACAACCACTCTTTAATCCTGATGAGATCATACATCCTCGCTCAGGTGACTGGGCGCCACTACCACACGTAGCTCAGTACATAGAGCATTGGACTAGACGGTCACTAGACCGCACAAATAGGAACAAACTCAGGGCGGAATGCCCTAGGCCCTATGTGGCCAAGAAGGTGGCGGTCACCCCAGAGATAGACCCGGTCCTCCTTAAGTACCTGACCCGGGCTGGCAAATATTCCAAGAAGGGCATTGAACGGTCCTTCAAATTAATACAGGATCGCATACTAGATCTGCTTGGACCGCTCACAAAGATTCTTAATTTATCTGAACAAGCAGCCTCAGCTGACCAACCGGTAGACTTGTCACAACTTAGAGGTTGGGCCCAGCGTGCGATATGCATGCTAGGCAGCGCAAACACGGCGTGCTCTACCGAACGTCGCCGTTCGATTTTAATGAAGCTGGAACCCCAGCTCAGTCATTTAGCGGAGAATGAGCCCGGACCCTCCGCTGAAGGTCTCCTCTTCGGAGAAGATCTCATTAAGAACATTAATAAGGTGGTCAGCCTATTTTCCAGTCTAGATAAGGCGCAGACCTCACTAAAGAAAACGGGCCAAACTACCAAGGTTTTTGGCAAGGCCGGTAGAGGCAGAGGCCGATCTGCCGGCCGCTCAATCCCCTATAGGCCCTATGTTAGAGCTGCGCACCAACAGTTTGCTCCCGCTCAACAACAGTACACGATGCCTGTGGCCCAGCCGGCCCCTTTCTTTCCCCCTCGAGGACGCCCCTGGAGAGGACGTGGAGGCCGCGGATATCCTAGGTCTCGTCCACCGACCGGTGAGTACACACACAATTTCCATTCCACACACAACGGTGGGGGGCAGACTGATGTATTTTTCCCACGTCTGGTCCATGATTACGGCAGACGTGTGGATCCTCAATACGGTAGCAGGCTACCAGATAGAGTTCCAATCTATCCCCGTACTGAATTCTATTCCTCCACCCATTCAGTTTTCCGCTCAAAACATGGTACTCATAGACAACGAGCTCCGAGAGCTCCTGTCCAAACAGGCGGTGATAGAGGTAAACCCCTTGTCCCCCGGGTTTGTAAGCAACCTCTTCTTGGTAAAGAAGAAGGATGGCGGTTATCGCCCGGTGATAAATCTAAGAGATTTAAACCAACACGTGATATATCGACACTTCAAGATGGAGGGTATCCATCTATTACGCGACCTTCTCTGGCCAGGAGACTGGTTGGTGAAGATCGACTTAAAAGACGCATATCTTACCGTTCCTATTCACCACTCGTCCCAACCGTTTCTTCGGTTTCTATGGAGGGAACGAATGTGGCAATTCACCTGCCTGCCATTCGGATTATCATCAGCCCCTTGGTGTTTCACCAAGTTACTGAAACCGGTGGTAGCCGCGCTCCGGAGCAAGGGGGTACGGCTTATCATCTACCTGGACGATCTGCTGATCATGGCACGTTCCAGAACGCAGGCCCTGTTACACAAACAATGGGCGGTTTCTCTGATGGAGGACTTAGGATTCCTCATCAACCACAAGAAATCTGTGCTGACTCCCTCACAAGAACTAGAATTCCTAGGTTTCCTAGTGGATACCAAACGTGCCGTTCTGATGCTACCAACCTCCAAATTAGCTCTGATTCGGAAGGAAATCAGAACGACTTTGCGCAGGGGTCGAGTGTCCCTGAGGATGATTGCACGCATAGTCGGCCTATTATCAGCCTCGATTCAAGCCATCTTCCCGGCCCCACTTCATTATCGAGCTCTTCAACGACTCAAGAACCTTCACATACGCCAGGGTCTCCGCTATGCAGACGAAGTTGCCCTTTGCCCGGAGGCAGTGGAGGAATTACACTGGTGGCTGCGCCATGCCGTCGAATGGAACGGCAAGACTATATTCAATTCCTGCCCGGACATCATAATAGAGTCCGATGCGAGCCGCCAAGGCTGGGGGGCTCGTTGCGGGCACAATACCACAGGAGGGAGATGGTCCGTAGAGGAGTCTCTCCTCCACATCAATGCCCTGGAACTTTTGGCAGCGTTCTTTGCTATCAAGAGTTTTCTCCCTCACAATACCAATTGTTGCGTTCTTTTACGCATGGACAATGTGGCTGCGGTTCAATATGTCAACCGCCTTGGGGGGACGAGGTCCAGGGTACTGGCAGACATCGCATCCGAATTCTGGCACTTCTGCTTGTCCCGGGACATCATTCCTATTGCGGAATATCTTCCTGGTGTGTCCAACACAGTGGCAGACTGGAATTCTCGTTATTTGAGGGATTCCAGCGATTGGACATTAGACCGTTCTACTTTTCGGGCTTTGTGGAATCTTTGGGGTCCCTTACACACGGACCTCTTCGCATCTCGCCTCAATCGACAACTGCCTCACTTTTACAGCTGGAGGCCGGACCCGGAAGCATCCGCAGTGGACGCATTCCGCCAGATCTGGTCACGGGGTACACACTATGCGTTCCCCCCATTCAATACGATCTCCAGATTCCTTCTCCAAGTACTGAATCAGAAGGCGACGGTGGTGTTGATCACCCCTTGGTGGCCGACACAACCGTGGTTTCCCCTTCTCCTAGGGATGACAATCGACTTTCCTCGACTGATTCCCCAGTCACCTCACCTTCTCATGAACCCTATCATGGGTCCTCATCCGTTGATTTTGGAGGGCAACCTTCCACTCCTTGCGTGGTTGGTTTCGGGATCCCGGACAACGGTGGTGACCTTTCACAGTCGGCTAGAGACCTCCTTGCCTTGGCCTGGGCCCCAGGGACTAGATCGGCATATCGATCGGCCTGGGCTTTATGGGTTCGTTGGTGTGATCAACGGCAAGTTGATGCCGTTCAAGCACCTGTTTCAGTGATAGTGAACTACCTTGCGGACTCTTGAGTCTGGGAAATCGTATAGTTCACTCAACGTGTACAGATCCGCCATATCGGCATACCATAGCCCGGTGGACGCATTGCCAGTTGGCAAACATCCTTTGGTATGTAGGCTCTTAAGGGGAGTAAAATATAAGCGTCCTCCCCGTCCTAGATACCAGTCTACTTGGAATGTCTCCCGGGTGTTAGAACTCTTTTCCTCCTGGGCGGATAATGATGCTCTCACCTTAAAATTTTTATCCCTAAAAATTACTACCCTTTTATGTTTAGTGTCTATTAAACGGGTGTCGGATGTTAAAGCGTTGGATATCTCCAGGCGACAGTTTTCGCCGGAAGGAGTACGCTTTTCTGTGGTTCGCAGAACCAAGACAGGACTTCACTCCGTCTTCTATCCCTTTTTTCCGGATCACCCGCGCCTGTGCGTAGTACGCTGTCTACAAACATATGAGGTACGGACCACGCCTCTGCGATCCGAGTCTCACAATCAATTATTGTTATCGTATGTCAAGCCTCATCTTCCGGTATCCTCGGCTACCTTGGCCAGGTGGGTCAGATCAGTCATGGAAATGGCTGGGATTGACATTTCTCTCTTTGGTGCCCACTCTTCCAGAGGAGCTATGGCCACCAAAGTGATTACTTCAGGAGGTTCGCTTTCGGACCTTTTGTTGGCCGCCGATTGGTCGTCCGAGACGACTTTTCGGCAGTTTTATTTTAGGCCACAAGAACACGTTTCTGCATCTGTACTTTGACATGTCTGTTCTTCTGTCTTTAGCTTTAAAATTGCAAGATATGAGCCTCCTGTCTGATATATAAATCGAGATTTTCCTAGCTAACGTGACGGAAAATATAAGTTATATGAAGACAGGAGGCGAGTATCTTCCCTCCCGACCCCACCCTGTCATGGTGTTCCTTTCTCGTTTCAGGATATTGAAGAACGGGACTTCCTTCTACACAGAAGAATCTGAGGAGACCCTGAGTTACAGTGGTTATGCTTTTCTGTTCCAGTTCGAACACAGTTCACGGAGGCCCAGTTGGCCCTGACGACCAGGTTCCAGTTGAAACACAGTTGCTGGGGGCCCAGTTGGCCCTGTCGTCTAGTTCCGGAGATGGAATTCGTTTGCCGTCGGAGTGTATCCGGGGTATCAAGATGTCGTGCGCTGTTCCGAAGTTCGCACGAAAGAAAGAGGAAGAGGAGATCCAGTCAGCCCCTTATATAGGGTCTCCGCCCCAGGGGAGGGGATTCCAGGGGCTGCTGGGAGTTGTAGTTTTAATAAATTTTTCTAATGTTATGAAGTAAATTCTCTGTAATTTTCTGCTATGGGCATTAAAAAGAAAGGTTTAATGCAAGATACTCGCCTCCTGTCTTCATATAACTTATATTTTCCGTCACGTTAGCTAGGAAAATCTCGATTTATATCCTGTATTATAATCCAGAGCTGTACTCACTATTCTGCTGGTGAGGTCACTGTGTACATTACATTACATTACTTATCCTGTACTGATCCTGAGTTATATCCTGTATTATAATCCAGAGCTGTACTCACTATTCTGCTGGTGAGGTCACTGTGTACATACATTACATTACTTATCCTGTACTGATCCTGAGTTATATCCTGTATTATACTCCAGAGCTGTACTCACTATTCTGCTGGTGAGGTCACTGTGTACATACATTACATTACTTATCCTGTACTGATCCTGAGTTATATCCCGTATTATACACCAGAGCTGTACTCACTATTCTGCTGGTGAGGTCACTGTGTACATACATTACATTACTTATCCTGTACTGATCCTGAGTTATATCCTGTATTATACTCCAGAGCTGTACTCACTATTCTGCTGGTGAGGTCACTGTGTACATACATTACTTATCCTGTACTGATCCTGAGTTATATCCTGTATTATACTCCAGAGCTGTACTCACTATTCTGCTGGTGAGGTCACTGTGTACATATATTACATTACTTATCCTGTACTGATCCTGAGTTATATCCTGTATTATACTCCAGAGCTGTACTCACTATTCTGCTGGTGAGGTCACTGTGTATATACATTACATTACTTATCCTGTACTGATCCTGAGTTATATCCTGTATTATACTCCAGAGCTGTACTCACTATTCTGCTGGTGAGGTCACTGTGTATATACATTACATTACTTATCCTGTACTGATCCTGAGTTATATCCTGTATTATACTCCAGAGCTGTACTCACTATTCTGCTGGTGAGGTCACTGTGTACATATATTACCTTACTTATCCTGTACTGATCCTGAGTTATATCCTGTATTATACTCCAGAGCTGTACTCACTATTCTACCTTTTGTCGTGTTCTGCTCCTCCGTGGGCTGGAGATGTGGATAGCCATGCACAAAGGTGCTCTTCAGCGCCTCCTCTGGTATTATCCGTCCTGCCATCTCTTGTATCCGTTTCCGTACAGAGTCACTCAGGTCAATGTAAACCTCGTCGATGCTCGCTCTCTCCACCACCGCAAATCGGGACATGATCTCCATAACCTCCACACTCGCCTCTCGATACCTGCACAACACCACAAATTCCAGGATGAGTATTCTCTAAGGTTACAGCATAGAGTGGGGGAGCGGGAGGACACTCACTTTGATAGGTCAGCCTTCCCATGGGCCTCTCTGACGCGGGCGATCTGTAAATCCGCACACAGCTTCTTAGCATCATTGGCAAACATGTTCCGAGAGACCCCGAAAGCTCGAGCCTCATAGCTGACGGCGATAATCCTGCAGGTGGAGCGTGTCAGTATATTTAGGTATATAAGGTGAGGCAAGATGGAATATGAAGACATTTCATGAACTGCAGCCAATAAAATGAGCTGACCTGGTGACATCTGGCGGAATAGCTTTTCCTTAAATCTCTATATATTGAGACTGTAATGTCAATGTATTGGTGCCCCCCATCTTCTCCTGCGGGGGTCTAATCTATACCTCAGCCATCATATGATTCTTTGCCTAACTACTTGGTATTAATAAATCACCATGAAATCTGACTTAAGAGTAATATCTATATATAATATCTGATATAAGAGTAATATCTATATATAATATCTGACCTAAGAGTAATATCTATATATAATATCTGACCTAAGAGTAATATCTATATATAATATCTGATATAAGAGTAATATCTATATATAATATCTGATATAAGAGTAATATCTATATATAATATCTGACCTAAGAGTAATATCTATATATAATATCTGATCTAAGAGTAATATCTATATATAATATCTGACCTAAGAGTAATATCTATATATAATATCTGATCTAAGAGTAATATCTATATATAATATCTGACATAAGAGTAATATCTATATATAATATCTGATCTAAGAGTAATATCTATATATAATATCTGATCTAAGGGTAATATCTATATATAATATCTGACCTAAGAGTAATATCTATATATAATATCTCATCTAAGGGTAATATCTATATATAATATCTGGCATAAGAGTAATATCTATATATCATATCTGATCTAAGAGTAATATCTATATATAATATCTGATCTAAGAGTAATATCTATATATAATATCTGATATAAGAGTAATATCTATACATAATATCTGACCTAAGAGTAATATCTATATATAATATCTGACCTAAGAGTAATATCTATATATATATAATTTCTGATATAAGAGTAATATCTATATATATATATATATATATATATATATATATATATATATATAATATCTGACTTAAGAGTAATATCTATATATAATATCTGATATAAGAGTAATATCCATATATAATATCTGATAAGAGTAATATCTATATATAATATCTGATAAGAGTAATATCTATATATAATATCTGACCTAAGAGTAATATCTATATATAATATCTGACCTAAGAGTAATATCTATATATAATATCTTATATAAGAGTAATATCTATATATAATATCTGATCTAAGAGTAATATCTATATATAATATCTGACCTAAGAGTAATATCTATATATAATATCTGATCTAAGAGTAATATCTATATATAATATCTGACCTAAGAGTAATATCTATATATAATATCTGATAAGAGTAATATCTATATATAATATCTGACCTAAGAGTAATATCTATATATAATATCTGATAAGAGTAATATCTATATATAATATCTGACCTAAGAGTAATATCCATATATAATATCTGATATAAGAGTAATATCTATATATAATATCTGACCTAAGAGTAATATCTATATATATAATATCTGATATAAGAGTAATATCTATATATAATATCTGATAAGAGTAATATCTATATATCATATCTGACCTAAGAGTAATATCTATATATAATATCTGATAAGAGTAATATCTATATATAATATCTGATAAGAGTAATATCTATATATAATATCTGACCTAAGAGTAATATCTATATATAATATCTGACCTAAGAGTAATATCCATATATAATATCTGATATAAGAGTAATATCTATATATAATATCTGACCTAAGAGTAATATCTATATATATAATATCTGATATAAGAGTAATATCTATATATAATATCTGATAAGAGTAATATCTATATATCATATCTGACCTAAGAGTAATATCTATATATAATATCTTATATAAGAGTAATATCTATATATAATATCTGACCTAAGAGTAATATCTATATATAATATCTGATCTAAGAATAATATCTATATATAATATCTGACCTAAGAGTAATATCTATATATAATATCTTATATAAGAGTAATATCTATATATAATATCTGACCTAAGAGTAATATCTATATATAATATCTTGTATAAGAGTAATATCTATATATAATATCTGACCTAAGAGTAATATCTATATATAATATCTGACCTAAGAATAATATCTATATATAATATCTGATATAAGAGTAATATCTATATATAATATCTGATCTAAGAGTAATATCTATATATAATATCTGACCTAAGAGTAATATCTATATATAATATCTGATCTAAGAGTAATATCTATATATAATATCTGACCTAAGAGTAATATCTATATATATAATATCTGACCTAAGAGTAATATCTATATATATAATATCTGATCTAAGAGTAATATCTATATATAATATCTGATAAGAGTAATATCTGTATATAATATCTGATCTAAGAGTAATATCTATATATAATATCTGATCTAAGAGTAATATCTATATATAATATCTGATCTAAGAGTAATATCCATATATAATATCTGATCTAAGAGTAATATCTATATATAATATCTGATCTAAGAGTAATATCTATATATAATATCTGATCTAAGAGTAATATCTATATATAATATCTGATCTAAGAGTAATATCTATATATAATATCTGATATAAGAGTAATATCTATATATAATATCTGATCTAAGAGTAATATCTATATATAATATCTGACCTAAGAGTAATATCTATATATAATATCTGATCTAAGAGTAATATCTATATATAATATCTGATCTAAGAGTAATATCTATATATAATATCTGACTTATCTTCTGTTATACCGATGGTATATTGTAAATCATAAAGGTCACATATCTTCTGTATGACACTGTGCCCCAGAGGAAGCTGACACTGTAGCCCTGGACCCTCACCTGTCTCCTCTCCGGACCCTCACCTGTCTCCTCTCCGGACCCTCACCTGCCTCCTCTCCGGACCCTCACCTGCCTCCTCTCCGGACCCTCACCTGCCTCCTCTCCGGACCCTCACCTGCCTCCTCTCCGGACCCTCACCTGCCTCCTCTCCGGACCCTCACCTGTCTCCTCTCCGGACCCTCACCTGTCTCCTCTCTGGACCCTCACCTGCCTCCTCTCTGGACCCTCACCTGTCTCCTCTCCGGACCCTCACCTGTCTCCTCTCTGGAGCCTCACCTGCCTCCTCTCTGGACCCTCACCTGTCTCCTCTCCGGAGCCTCACCTGTCTCCTCTCCGGAGCCTCACCTGCCTCCTCTCTGGACCCTCACCTGCCTCCTCTCTGGACCCTCACCTGCCTCCTCTCTGGACCCTCACCTGCCCCCTCTCTGGACCCTCACCTGCCCCCTCTCTGGACCCTCACCTGCCTCCTCTCTGGACCCTCACCTGCCCCCTCTCTGGACCCTCACCTGCCCCCTCTCTGGACCCTCACCTGCCCCCTCTCTGGACCCTCACCTGCCTCCTCTCTGGACCCTCACCTGCCTCCTCTCTGGACCCTCACCTGCCTCCTCTCTGGACCCTCACCTGCCCCCTCTCTGGACCCTCACCTGCCCCCTCTCTGGACCCTCACCTGCCCCCTCTCTGGACCCTCACCTGCCTCCTCTCTGGACCCTCACCTGCCCCCTCTCTGGACCCTCACCTGCCTCCTCTCTGGACCCTCACCTGCCCCCTCTCTGGACCCTCACCTGCCCCCTCTCTGGACCCTCACCTGCCTCCTCTCTGGACCCTCACCTGCCTCCTCTCTGGACCCTCACCTGCCTCCTCTCTGGACCCTCACCTGCCTCCTCTCTGGACCCTCACCTGCCTCCTCTCTGGACCCTCACCTGCCTCCTCTCTGGACCCTCACCTGCCTCCTCTCTGGACCCTCACCTGCCTCCTCTCTGGACCCTCACCTGCCTCCTCTCTGGACCCTCACCTGCCTCCTCTCTGGACCCTCACCTGCCTCCTCTCTGGACCCTCACCTGCCTCCTCTCTGGACCCTCACCTGCCTCCTCTCTGGACCCTCACCTGCCTCCTCTCTGGACCCTCACCTGCCTCCTCTCTGGACCCTCACCTGCCTCCTCTCTGGACCCTCACCTGCCTCCTCTCTGGACCCTCACCTGCCTCCTCTCTGGACCCTCACCTGCCCCCTCTCTGGACCCTCACCTGCCCCCTCTCTGGACCCTCACCTGTCTCCTCTCTGGACCCTCAGTCACCTCTTCTTCTGTGGCCCATGAACCATTACCCGCCCTTCTCTCCTGTGGCCCCGGAGTCTGACCCAGCCTCTCTCCTGTGGCCCCAGGCCCTTACCCGCCTCCTTTCCAGGTCTTGTACTGCGCCACCACCACAGGCTTTTTCCTCAACTCAGGTCGCAGCCTCTGCTCCACCTGCACATAGAAGCAATCCATGTCCACCAGAGCCACCACCCGGGCTGTGGCTGCCTCCATAACCTGCGGAGACACAATGGACGGGGATGATGAGGAGTGTAGTCAAGGCATGGGGTCTGTAAGAGGACGGGGATGATGAGGAGTGTAGTCAAGACATGGTGTCTGTAAGATGGGGATGATGAGGAGTGTAGTCAAGGCATGGGGTCTGTAAGAGGACGGGGATGATGAGGAGTGTAGTCAAGGCATGGGGTCTGTAAGAGGACGGGGATGATGAGGAGTGTAGTCAAGACATGGTGTCTGTAAGATGGGGATGATGAGGAGTGTAGTCAAGGCATGGGGTCTGTAAGAGGACGGGGATGATGAGGAGCGTAGTCAAGGCATGGGGTCTGTAAGAGGACGGGGATGATGAGGAGTGTAGTCAAGGCATGGGGTCTGTAAGAGGACGGGGATGATGAGGAGTGTAGTCAAGGCATGGGGTCTGTAAGAGGACAGGGATGATGAGGAGTGTAGTCAAGGCATGGGGTCTGTAAGAGGACGGGGATGATGAGGAGTGTAGTCAAGGCATGGGGTCTGTAAGATGGGGATGATGAGGAGTGTAGTCAAGGCATGGGGTCTGTAAGAGGACGGGGATGATGAGGAGCGTAGTCAAGGCATGGGGTCTGTAAGAGGACGGGGGGCTGTAGTTAAGCAACAGCTGGAGTCTCCCTGTTTGGGAACACACTGCCAGAAAGGCTCTGTTCTCATTATGCAAAACGCATAATGATAACAGAGCCTTAATTACCAGCCTGGCTTCAGGCCTGGAGGATGTAGAACCGCCCCCTAATGATGTCATCATTAGGGGGTGGAACATTAAGGCTAGGTTCAGACTACGGATTTTCCGCCTGCAATTTCAAAGAGGAAATTCCGCTTGCTAAAATGTACTGTGTAGTGAATGGTTTTCAGTTCACAAATTCACACTTCGGAATTTGTGAACGGAAAATCCGCTTGGAAATTTCCGCCTGAAGAAAGGGGTTGCTCTTTCTTCAGGCAGAAATCCGCGCGGAACACATTGCAGAGACTGCAGTATCCGCGCGGTCCTAGCGCCAACTGATTCAGCCCGGAGATTCCGTAGTCTGAACCTAGCCTAAAGGTTGTCATGGGACAGAGCTTGTCCAGGCTCCTTTATACCCTGTCATAATTCATCATCCCCACCGCCGGGAGCTTGGATTGGTGGATTACTATTCACCAATCAGAGCTCGCGTCGGTGAGGATTAGCTTATACAGGATCCGTCGGGGAGCTTCTCTCCCTGGGGGTCTCCCCCTCCCCTCAGGGGTCTTCTCTCCCCGGGGGTCTCCTCTCTCGGTCTCCCCCCCTCCCCTCAGGGGTCTTCTTTCCCCGGGGGTCTCCCCCTCCCCTCAGGGGTCTTCTCTCCCCGGGGCTCTCCTCTCTCGGTCTCCCCCTCTCCTCAGGGGTCTTCTCTCCCCGGGGGTCTCCTCTCTCAGTCTCCCCCTCCCCTCTCCTCAGGGGTTTCCTCTCCCCGGGGTCTCCTCTCCCCGGGGGTCTCCTCTAGGTCTCCCCCTCCCCTCAGGGGTCTTCTCTCCCCGGGGGTCTCCTCTCTCGGTCTCCCCCCTCCCCTCAGGGGTCTTCTTTCCCCGGGGGTCTCCCCCTCCCCTCAGGGGTCTTCTTTCCCCGGGGGTCTCCCCCTCCCCTCAGGGGTCTTCTTTCCCCGGGGGTCTCCCCCTCTCCTCAGGGGTCTTCTCTCCCCGGGGGTCTCCTCTAGGTCTCCCCCTCCCCTCAGGGGTCTTCTCTCCCCGGGGGTCTCCTCTCTCGGTCTCCCCCCCTCCCCTCAGGGGTCTTCTTTCCCCGGGGGTCTCCCCCTCCCCTCAGGGGTCTTCTCTCCCCGGGGGTCTCCTCTCTCGGTCTCCCCCTCTCCTCAGGGGTCTTCTCTCCCCGGGGGTCTCCTCTCTGTCTTCCCCTCTTTTCTCCTCAGGGGTCTTCTCTCCCCGGGGGTCTCCTCTCAGTCTCCCTCTCCCCTCAGGGGATTATGAATGACGACAGCTTATACAGGATCCGTCGGGGAGCTGCATGTGTTGCCGGCTTGTTAACTTAATAAATGCAGATCGCAGTGGGTCTCTGGAGAATGACCTTCTGTGATCTGCCCCTGGACTATAACTCCCATCATGGGCAAAGTCTTTCCATGATGGGAGTAGTAGTCCTCACTGTCCCAATAGAGTCCCGCAGCTAGGGGGAATGTGCAAGTGCCGTCCCTCAGTGCTGTGGTACTACAACTACTCCCATCATGTGACAGACTCTGTCCCATGATGGGAGTAGTTGTAGTTTCGCAGAGTTGTTGGACAGTTCCTGCGTCCCCCGGCTGTCTTGGTAGAACACTTTCCCACGTGTCCTTTTTGATGGTGTATTTTTTCGTTAAAAAAAAAATTATTTGCGCAAAAAAAATGCGTCTAAACAAAAAAAATTTGCACATGATAAATTAGTATCCACTGTAGAATGCATATTCCACAATACACCAAAAATAGTGTACGGTACATGCTTTTTGCTCTAACAAAAAAATAAAAAGACGCATACCGTATATACTCGAGTATAGGCCAAGTTTTTCAGCACGATTTTTCGTGCTGAAAACACCCCCCTCGGCTTATACTCGAGTGAACTCCCCCACCCGCAGTGGTCTTCAACCTGCGGACCTCCAGAGGTTTCAAAACTACAACTCCCAGCAAGCCCGGGCAGCCATCGGCTGTCCGGGCTTGCTGGGAGTTGTAGTTTTGAAACCTCCGGAGGTCCGCAGGTTGAAGACCACTGCGGCCTTCAACATCATCCAGCCCCCTCTCACCCCCTTTAGTTCTGAGTACTCACCTCCGCTCGGCACTGGTCCGGTCCTGCAGGACTGTCCGGTGAGGAGGTGGTCCGGTGGGATAGTGTTCCGGGCTGCTATCTTCACCGGGGAGGCCTCTTCTAAGCGCTTCGGGCCCGGCCTCAGAATAGTCACGTTGCCGTGACAACGACGCAGAGGTGCGTTCATTGCCAACGTAATTCTGCGTCATTGTCAAGGCAACGCCTCTATTCCGGGCCGGAAGCGCGGAGAAGAGGCGCCCCCGGTGAAGATAGCAGCCCGGAACACCTCCTCACCGGACCACCTCCTCACCGGACAGCCCTGCAGGACCGGACCAGCGCCGAGCGGAGGTGAGTACTCAGAACTAAAGGGGGTGAGAGGGGGGCTGGATGATGTTGAAGGCCGCAGTGGTCTTCAACCTGCGGACCTCCGGAGGTTTCAAAACTACAACTCCCAGCAAGCCCGGACAGCCGATGGCTGCCCGGGCTTGCTGGGAGTTGTAGTTTTGAAACCTCTGGAGGTCCGCAGGTTGAAGACCACTGAGGGCGAATGATGAGAAGAGGATGATGAAGGGGGGGTGTGGGGATGATGAAGGGGGGTGGGGATGATGAAGGGGGGGTGTGGGATGATAAGGGGATGATGAAGGGGGGATGTGTGGGATGATGACAAGGGGATGATGAAGGGGGGATGTGTGGGATGATAAGGGGATGATGAAGGGGGGATGTGCGGGATGATAAGGGGATGATGAAGGGGGATGTGTGGGATGATGACAAGGGGATGATGAAGGGGGGATGTGTGGGATGATAAGGGGATGATGAAGGGGGGATGTGTGGGATGATAAGAGGATGATGAAGGGGGGATGTGTGGGATGATGACAAGGGGATGATGATGAGGATGTTAATGACGGGTCTGGATGATGACAGGGGGGGATGAGGTATTTCCCACCCTAGGCTTATACTCGAGTCAATAACTTTTCCTGGGATTTTGGGTTGAAATTAGGGGTCTCGGCTTATACTCGGGTCGGCTTATACTCGAGTATATACGGTAATAACTCACTGCGCTATAATTAGCGCTACATATAAAAGAAAAACTTCCACCACTAATGATAAATTCCACACAATATGTCATTTTTACCAAAAAGTGCACTGCATAGAAACGGAAGCCCTAAAGAGTTACAAAATGGTGTTTGTTTTTAAATTCCCCCCCACAAATAATTGTATTTTGCTGCAGATCTTGTTATAAGAGATAACATTACAAAGTACAATTGGTGACACAAAAACCACAAGAAGTGTCATATGGGTCTGCAGGAGCAAAATTGAAGAGTTATGATTTTTAGAAGGCGAGGAGGAAAAAAGTGCAAAAACAAAAATTGACCTGGTCCTTAAGGGGTTAAGTTCAATGGAACTTTCCATTTAGAATAAATTGGAGCAGAATAAGTGAGCGGAATTACGGGAGTCCATTCTTCTACAATTCCTCAGTGTGAACAGAGTCCCTCCGCTTCACTGTCCCCGGGGGTCTCCTCTCCTCCTTTCTATCCCCGGGGTCTCCTCTCCTCCTTTCTATCCCCGGGAGTCTCCTCTCCTCCTCCTTTCTATCCCCGGGGGTCTCCTCTCCTCCTCCTTTCTATCCCCGGGGGTCTCCTCTCCTCCTCCTTTCTATCCCCGGGGGTCTCCTCTCCTCCTCCTTTCTATCCCCGGGGTCTCCTCTCCTCCTTTCTATCCCCGGGGTCTCCTCTCCTCCCCCTTTCTATCCCCGGGGTCTCCTCTCCTCCCCCTTTCTATCCCCGGGGGTCTCCTCTCCTCCTCCTTTCTATCCCCGGGGGTCTCCTCTCCTCCTCCTTTCTATCCCCGGGGGTCTCCTCTCCTCCTTTCTATCCCCGGGGTGTCCTCTCCTCCTTTCTATCCCCGGGGGTCTCCTCTCCTCCTCCTTTCTATCCCCGGGGGTCTCCTCTCCTCCTTTCTATCCCCGGGGGTCTCCTCTCCTCCCCCTTTCTATCCCCGGGGTCTCCTCTCCTCCTCCTTTCTATCCCCGGGGGTCTCCTCTCCTCCTCCTTTCTATCCCCGGGGTCTCCTCTCCTCCTCCTTTCTATCCCCGGAGGTCTCCTCTCCTCCTCCTTTCTATCCCCGGGGTCTCCTCTCCTCCTCCTTTCTATCCCCGGGGGTCTCCTCTCCTCCTCCTTTCTATCCCCGGGGGTCTCCTCTCCTCCTCCTTTCTATCCCCGGGGTCTCCTCTCCTCCTTTCTATCCCCGGGGGTCTCCTCTCCTCCTCCTTTCTATCCCCGGGGTCTCCTCTCCTCCTTTCTATCCCCAGGGGTCTCCTCTCCTCCTCCTTTCTATCCCCGGGGGTCTCCTCTCCTCCTCCTTTCTATCCCCGGGGTGTCCTCTCCCCTCCTCCTTTCTATCCCCGGGGGTCTCCTCTCCTCCTCCTTTCTATCCCCGGGGTCTCCTCTCCTCCTTTCTATCCCCGGGGTCTCCTCTCCTCCTTTCTATCCCCAGGGGTCTCCTCTTCTCCTCCTTTCTATCCCCGGGGGTCTCCTCTCCTCCTCCTTTCTATCCCCGGGGTGTCCTCTCCCCTCCTCCTTTCTATCCCCGGGGGTCTCCTCTCCTCCTCCTTTCTATCCCCGGGGTCTCCTCTCCTCCTTTCTATCCCCGGGGTCTCCTCTCCTCCTTTCTATCCCCAGGGGTCTCCTCTTCTCCTCCTTTCTATCCCCGGGGTCTCCTCTCCTCCTCCTTTCTATCCCCGGGGGTCTCCTCTCCTCCTCCTTTCTATCCCCGGGGTCTCCTCTCCTCCTCCTTTCTATCCCCGGGGGTCTCCTCTCCTCCTCCTTTCTATCCCCGGGGTCTCCTCTCCTCCTTTCTATCCCCGGGGTCTCCTCTCCTCCTCTCTATCCCCGGGGGGTCTCCTCTCCTCGCCTGGTCTCCTCTACTCCTCCTTTCTATCCCCGGGGGTCTCCCCCTTCCCTCTCCTCCCCGGGGGTCTCCTCTCCTCACCCGTCACTCTCCTCAGTGTCTTCTGTTTCCCGCCACACTTCTGACAGGATTGGAGTCGCTCTCTCGTCTGGCTGCGGCTGCGCACAAGGAGATCACGTGTCACCTCATGTTCCTCCGCGCAGGCGCAGTGTTAGCGGTCCGCACGCAGCGTGATTGCGCATGCTTAGTGTGTCTCATGCCGGGGTCCTCGCCGTGTTCCCGGGAGATGGCGGAGCAGGTGCGGGCTGTGTGTGAGCGGTTGGTGCAGGCGGTGACCGTCATCATGGAGCCCAACTCAGCCCAGGAACACCGGATGGAGGCGCTGAGGGTGAGGACCACGGGCGGGGAATAACGGAGGAGACCGGGGGAGGGAGAGAGAGGATAGTATACAGGAGTATACAGGAGAGGATAGTATACAGGAGGGGATAGTATACAGGAGAGGGGAGTATACAGGAGAGGGGAGTATACAGGAGAGGGGAGTATACAGGAGGGGATAGTATACAGGAGGGGATAGGGTACAGGAGGGAGAGGATAGTATACAGGAGGGAGAGGATAGTATACAGGAGGGAGAGGATAGTATACAGGAGGGAGGGGATAGTATACAGGAGTATACAGGAGAGGATAGTATACAGGAGGGGATAGTATACAGGAGAGGATAGTTTACAGGAGGGGATAGTATACAGGAGAGGGGAGTATACAGGAGAGGGGAGTATACAGGAGGGAGAGGATAGTATACAGGAGGGAGAGGATAGTATACAGGAGGGAGAGGATAGTATACAGGAGGGAGAGGATAGTATACAGGAGGGAGAGGATAGTATACAGGAGGGGATAGTATACAGGAGGGAGAGGATAGTATACAGGAGGGGATAGTATACAGGAGGGAGAGGATAGTATACAGGAGGGAGAGGATAGTATACAGGAGGGAGAGGATAGTATACAGGAGGGAGAGGATAGTATACAGGAGGGAGAGGATAGTATACAGGAGGGAGAGGATAGTATACAGGAGGGAGAGGATAGTATACAGGAGGGGATAGTATACAGGAGAGGATAGTATACAGGAGGGAGAGGATAGTATACAGGAGGGAGAGGATAGTATACAGGAGGGAGAGGATAGTATACAGGAGGGAGAGGATAGTATACAGGAGGGAGAGGATAGTATACAGGAGGGAGAGGATAGTATACAGGAGGGAGAGGATAGTATACAGGAGGTGATAGTATACAGGAGTATACAGGAGAGGATAGTATACAGGAGGGGATAGTATACAGGAGGAGATAGTATACAGGAGTATTCAGGAGAGGATAGTATACAGGAGAGGATAGTATACAGGAGGGGATAGTATACAGGAGGGGATAGTATACAGGAGGGGATAGTATACAGGAGGGAGAGGATAGTATACAGGAGGGAGAGGATAGTATACAGGAGGGAGAGGATAGTATACAGGAGGGAGAGGATAGTATACAGGAGGGAGAGGATAGTATACAGGAGGGAGAGGATAGTATACAGGAGGGGATAGTATACAGGAGAGGATAGTATACAGGAGGGGATAGTATACAGGAGAGGATAGTATACAGGAGAGGATAGTATACAGGAGGGGATAGTATACAGGAGGGGATAGTATACAGGAGGGGATAGTATACAGGAGGGGATAGTATACAGGAGGGGATAGTATACAGGAGGGGATAGTATACAGGAGGGGATAGTATACAGGAGGGAGGGGATAGTATACAGGAGGGAGAGGATAGTATACAGGAGGGAGAGGATAGTATACAGGAGGGAGAGGATAGTATACAGGAGGGGATAGTATACAGGAGGGGATAGTATACAGGAGGGGATAGTATACAGGAGGGAGGGGATAGTATACAGGAGGGAGAGGATAGTATACAGGAGGGAGAGGATAGTATACAGGAGGGAGAGGATAGTATACAGGAGGGAGAGGATAGTATACAGGAGGGGATAGTATACAGGAGGGAGAGGATAGTATACAGGAGGGAGAGGATAGTATACAGGAGGGAGAGGATAGTATACAGGAGGGAGAGGATAGTATACAGGAGGGGATAGTATACAGGAGGGAGAGGATAGTATACAGGAGGGAGAGGATAGTATACAGGAGGGAGAGGATAGTATACAGGAGGGAGAGGATAGTATACAGGAGGGAGAGGATAGTATACAGGAGGGAGAGGATAGTATACAGGAGGGAGAGGATAGTATACAGGAGGGAGAGGATAGTATACAGGAGGGAGAGGATAGTATACAGGAGGGAGAGGATAGTATACAGGAGGGAGAGGATAGTATACAGGAGGGAGAGGATAGTATACAGGAGGGAGAGGATAGTATACAGGAGGGAGAGGATAGTATACAGGAGGGAGAGGATAGTATACAGGAGGGAGAGGATAGTATACAGGAGGGAGAGGATAGTATACAGGAGGGAGAGGATAGTATACAGGAGGGAGAGGATAGTATACAGGAGGGAGAGGATAGTATACAGGAGGGAGAGGATAGTATACAGGAGGGAGAGGATAGTATACAGGAGGGAGAGGATAGTATACAGGAGGGAGAGGATAGTATACAGGAGGGAGAGGATAGTATACAGGAGGGAGAGGATAGTATACAGGAGGGAGAGGATAGTATACAGGAGGGAGAGGATAGTATACAGGAGGGAGAGGATAGTATACAGGAGGGGATAGTATACAGGAGAGGATAGTATACAGGAGGGGATAGTATACAGGAGGGGATAGGGTACAGGAGGGAGAGGATAGTATACAGGAGGGAGAGGATAGTATACAGGAGGGAGAGGATAGTATACAGGAGGGAGGGGATAGTATACAGGAGTATACAGGAGAGGATAGTATACAGGAGGGGATAGTATACAGGAGAGGATAGTTTACAGGAGGGGATAGTATACAGGAGAGGGGAGTATACAGGAGGGAGAGGATAGTATACAGGAGAGGGGAGTATACAGGAGGGAGAGGATAGTATACAGGAGGGAGAGGATAGTATACAGGAGGGAGAGGATAGTATACAGGAGGGAGAGGATAGTATACAGGAGGGGATAGTATACAGGAGGGAGAGGATAGTATACAGGAGGGGATAGTATACAGGAGGGAGAGGATAGTATACAGGAGGGAGAGGATAGTATACAGGAGGGAGAGGATAGTATACAGGAGGGAGAGGATAGTATACAGGAGGGAGAGGATAGTATACAGGAGGGAGAGGATAGTATACAGGAGGGAGAGGATAGTATACAGGAGGGGATAGTATACAGGAGAGGATAGTATACAGGAGGGAGAGGATAGTATACAGGAGGGAGAGGATAGTATACAGGAGGGAGAGGATAGTATACAGGAGGGAGAGGATAGTATACAGGAGGGAGAGGATAGTATACAGGAGGGAGAGGATAGTATACAGGAGGGAGAGGATAGTATACAGGAGGGAGAGGATAGTATACAGGAGGTGATAGTATACAGGAGTATACAGGAGAGGATAGTATACAGGAGGGGATAGTATACAGGAGGAGATAGTATACAGGAGTATTCAGGAGAGGATAGTATACAGGAGAGGATAGTATACAGGAGGGGATAGTATACAGGAGGGGATAGTATACAGGAGGGGATAGTATACAGGAGGGAGAGGATAGTATACAGGAGGGAGAGGATAGTATACAGGAGGGAGAGGATAGTATACAGGAGGGAGAGGATAGTATACAGGAGGGAGAGGATAGTATACAGGAGGGGATAGTATACAGGAGAGGATAGTATACAGGAGGGGATAGTATACAGGAGAGGATAGTATACAGGAGAGGATAGTATACAGGAGAGGATAGTATACAGGAGGGGATAGTATACAGGAGGGGATAGTATACAGGAGGGGATAGTATACAGGAGGGGATAGTATACAGGAGGGGATAGTATACAGGAGGGGATAGTATACAGGAGGGGATAGTATACAGGAGGGGATAGTATACAGGAGGGGATAGTATACAGGAGGGAGGGGATAGTATACAGGAGGGAGGGGATAGTATACAGGAGGGAGAGGATAGTATACAGGAGGGAGAGGATAGTATACAGGAGGGAGAGGATAGTATACAGGAGGGAGAGGATAGTATACAGGAGGGGATAGTATACAGGAGGGAGAGGATAGTATACAGGAGGGAGAGGATAGTATACAGGAGGGAGAGGATAGTATACAGGAGGGAGAGGATAGTATACAGGAGGGGATAGTATACAGGAGGGAGAGGATAGTATACAGGAGGGAGAGGATAGTATACAGGAGGGAGAGGATAGTATACAGGAGGGAGAGGATAGTATACAGGAGGGAGAGGATAGTATACAGGAGGGAGAGGATAGTATACAGGAGGGAGAGGATAGTATACAGGAGGGAGAGGATAGTATACAGGAGGGAGAGGATAGTATACAGGAGGGAGAGGATAGTATACAGGAGGGAGAGGATAGTATACAGGAGGGAGAGGATAGTATACAGGAGGGAGAGGATAGTATACAGGAGGGAGAGGATAGTATACAGGAGGGAGAGGATAGTATACAGGAGGGAGAGGATAGTATACAGGAGGGAGAGGATAGTATACAGGAGGGAGAGGATAGTATACAGGAGGGAGAGGATAGTATACAGGAGGGAGAGGATAGTATACAGGAGGGAGAGGATAGTATACAGGAGGGAGAGGATAGTATACAGGAGGGAGAGGATAGTATACAGGAGGGAGAGGATAGTATACAGGAGGGAGAGGATAGTATACAGGAGGGAGAGGATAGTATACAGGAGGGAGAGGATAGTATACAGGAGGGAGAGGATAGTATACAGGAGGGAGAGGATAGTATACAGGAGGGAGAGGATAGTATACAGGAGGGAGAGGATAGTATACAGGAGGGAGAGGATAGTATACAGGAGGGAGAGGATAGTATACAGGAGGGAGAGGATAGTATACAGGAGGGAGAGGATAGTATACAGGAGGGAGAGGATAGTATACAGGAGGGAGAGGATAGTATACAGGAGGGAGAGGATAGTATACAGGAGGGAGAGGATAGTATACAGGAGGGAGAGGATAGTATACAGGAGGGAGAGGATAGTATACAGGAGGGAGGGGATAGTATACAGGAGGGAGGGGATAGTATACAGGAGGGGATAGTATACAGGAGGGGATAGTATACAGGAGGGGATAGTATACAGGAGGGGATAGTATACAGGAGGGGATAGTATACAGGAGGGGATAGTATACAGGAGGGGATAGTATACAGGAGGGAGAGGATAGTATACAGGAGGGAGAGGATAGTATACAGGAGGGAGAGGATAGTATACAGGAGGGAGAGGATAGTATACAGGAGGGAGAGGATAGTATACAGGAGGGAGAGGATAGTATACAGGAGGTGATAGTATACAGGAGTATACAGGAGAGGATAGTATACAGGAGGGGATAGTATACAGGAGTATTCAGGAGAGGATAGTATACAGGAGAGGATAGTATACAGGAGAGGATAGTATACAGGAGGGGATAGTATACAGGAGGGGATAGTATACAGGAGGGGATAGTATACAGGAGGGAGAGGATAGTATACAGGAGGGAGAGGATAGTATACAGGAGGGAGAGGATAGTATACAGGAGGGAGAGGATAGTATACAGGAGGGAGAGGATAGTATACAGGAGGGAGAGGATAGTATACAGGAGGGAGAGGATAGTATACAGGAGGGGATAGTATACAGGAGTATACAGGAGAGGATAGTATACAGGAGGGGATAGTATACAGGAGTATTCAGGAGAGGATAGTATACAGGAGAGGATAGTATACAGGAGGGGATAGTATACAGGAGGGGATAGTATACAGGAGGGGATAGTATACAGGAGGGGATAGTATACAGGAGGGGATAGTATACAGGAGTATACAGGAGAGGATAGTTTACAGGAGGGGATAGTATACAGGAGTATACAGGAGAGGATAGTATACAGGAGAGGATAGTATACAGGAGGGGATAGTATACAGGAGGGGATAGTATACAGGAGGGGATAGTATACAGGAGGGGATAGTATACAGGAGGGGATAGTATACAGGAGGGGATAGTATACAGGAGGGGATAGTATACAGGAGGGGATAGTATACAGGAGGGGATAGTATACAGGAGGGGATAGTATACAGGAGGGGATAGTATACAGGAGGGGATAGTATACAGGAGGGGATAGTATACAGGAGGGGATAGTATACAGGAGGGGATAGTATACAGGAGTATACAGGAGGGGATAGTATACAGGAGGGGATAGTATACAGGAGAGGATAGTATACAGGAGAGGATAGTATACAGGAGAGGATAGTATACAGGAATATACAGGAGAGGATAGTATACAGGTGGGGATAGTATACAGGAGGGGATAGTATACAGGAGGGGATAGTATACAGGAGGGGATAGTATACAGGAGTATTCAGGAGAGGATAGTATACAGGAGGGAATAGTATACAGGATCATACAGGAGGGGATAGTATACAGGAGGGGATAGTATACAGGATCATACAGGAGGGGATAGTATACAGGAGGGAATAGTATACAGGATCATACAGGAGGGGATAGTATACAGGAGGGAGGGGATAGTATACAGGAGGGAGGGGATAGTATACAGGAGGGAGGGGATAGTATACAGGAGGGAGGGGATAGTATACAGGAGGGAGGGGATAGTATACAGGCGGGAGGGGATAGTATACAGGAGGGAGGGGATAGTATACAGGAGGGAGGGGATAGTATACAGGAGGGAGGGGATAGTATACAGGAGGGGATAGTATACAGGAGGGGATAGTATACAGGAGGGGATAGTATACAGGAGGGGATAGTATACAGGAGCATACAGGAGGGAGAGGATAGTATACAGGAGGGAGAGGATAGTATACAGGAGGGAGAGGATAGTATACAGGAGGGAGAGGATAGTATACAGGAGGGAGAGGATAGTATACAGGAGGGAGAGGATAGTATACAGGAGGGAGAGGATAGTATACAGGAGGGAGAGGATAGTATACAGGAGGGAGGGGATAGTATACAGGAGGGGATAGTATACAGGAGAGGATAGTATACAGGAGGGGATAGTATACAGGAGTATACAGGAGGGGATAGGATGCAGGAGGGGATAGGATGCAGGAGGGGATAGGATGCAGGAGGGGATAGGATGCAGGAGGGGATAGGATGCAGGAGGGGATAGGATGCAGGAGGGGATAGGATGCAGGAGGGGATAGGATGCAGGAGGGGATAGGATGCAGGAGGGGATAGGATGCAGGAGGGGATAGGATGCAGGAGGGGATAGGATGCAGGAGGGGATAGGATGCAGGAGGGGATAGTATGCAGGAGGGGATAGTATACAGGAGGGGATAGTATACAGGAGGGGATAGTATACAGGAGGGGATAGTATACAGGAGTATACAGGAGAGGATAGTATACAGGAGAGGATAGTATACAGGAGGGGATAGTATACAGGAGGGGATAGTATACAGGAGGGGATAGTATACAGGAGGGGATAGTATATAGGAATATACAGGAGGGGATAGTATACAGGAGGGGATAGTATACAGGAGGGGATAGTATACAGGAGGGGATAGTATACAGGAGGGGATAGTATACAGGAGGGGATAGTATACAGGAGGGGATAGTATACAGGAGAGGATAGTATACAGGAGTATACAGGAGAGGATAGTATACAGGAGAGGATAGTATACAGGAGGGGATAGTATACAGGAGAGGATAGTATACAGGAGGGGATAGTATACAGGAGTATTCAGGAGAGGATAGTATACAGGAGGGAATAGTATACAGGATCATACAGGAGGGGATAGTATACAGGAGGGGATAGTATACAGGAGGGAATAGTATACAGGATCATACAGGAGGGGATAGTATACAGGATCATACAGGAGGGGATAGTATACAGGAGGGGATAGTATACAGGAGGGAATAGTATACAGGATCATACAGGAGGGGATAGTATACAGGAGGGAGGGGATAGTATACAGGAGGGAGGGGATAGTATACAGGAGGGAGGGGATAGTATACAGGAGGGGATAGTATACAGGAGGGGATAGTATACAGGAGGGGATAGTATACAGGAGGGGATAGTATACAGGAGGGGATAGTATACTGGAGGGGATAGTATACAGGAGGGGATAGTATACAGGAGCATACAGGAGGGAGAGGATAGTATACAGGAGAGGATAGTATACAGGAGGGAGAGGATAGTATACAGGAGGGAGAGGATAGTATACAGGAGGGAGAGGATAGTATACAGGAGGGAGAGGATAGTATACAGGAGGGGATAGTATACAGGAGGGGATAGTATACAGGAGTATACAGGAGAGGATAGTATACAGGAGGGGATAGTATACAGGAGAGGATAGTATACAGGAGGGGATAGTATACAGGAGAGGATAGTGTACAGGAGAGGATAGTGTACAGGAGGGGATAGTATACAGGAGAGGATAGTGTACAGGAGGGGATAGGATACAGGAGGGGATAGGATACAGGAGGGGATAGGATGCAGGAGGGGATAGTATACAGGAGGGGATAGTATACAGGAGGGGATAGGATGCAGGAGGGGATAGGATGCAGGAGGGGATAGGATGCAGGAGGGGATAGGATGCAGGAGGGGATAGGATGCAGGAGGGGATAGTATATAGGAGTATACAGGAGGGGATAGTATACAGGAGGGGATAGTATACAGGAGGGGATAGTATACAGGAGAGGATAGTATACAGGAGTATACAGGAGGGAGAGGATAGTATACAGGAGGGGATAGTATACAGGAGGGGATAGTATACAGGAGGGGATAGTATACAGGAGAGGATAGTATACAGGAGGGGATAGTATACAGGAGTATTCAGGAGAGGATAGTATACAGGAGGGAATAGTATACAGGATCATACAGGAGGGGATAGTATACAGGAGGGGATAGTATACAGGAGGGGATAGTATACAGGATCATACAGGAGGGGATAGTATACAGGAGGGGATAGTATACAGGAGGGGATAGTATACAGGAGGGGATAGTATACAGGAGGGAATAGTATACAGGATCATACAGGAGGGGATAGTATACAGGAGGGAGGGGATAGTATACAGGAGGGAGGGGATAGTATACAGGAGGGAGGGGATAGTATACAGGAGGGAGGGGATAGTATACAGGAGGGAGGGGATAGTATACAGGAGGGAGGGGATAGTATACAGGAGGGGATAGTATACAGGAGGGGATAGTATACAGGAGGGGATAGTATACAGGAGCATACAGGAGGGAGAGGATAGTATACAGGAGAGGATAGTATACAGGAGGGAGAGGATAGTATACAGGAGGGAGAGGATAGTATACAGGAGGGAGAGGATAGTATACAGGAGGGGATAGTATACAGGAGTATACAGGAGAGGATAGTATACAGGAGGGGATAGTATACAGGAGAGGATAGTATACAGGAGGGGATAGTATACAGGAGGGGATAGGATACAGGAGGGGATAGGATACAGGAGGGGATAGGATGCAGGAGGGGATAGTATACAGGAGGGGATAGTATACAGGAGGGGATAGTATACAGGAGGGGATAGTATACAGGAGGGGATAGTATACAGGAGTATACAGGAGAGGATAGTATACAGGAGGGGATAGTATACAGGAGGGGATAGTATACAGGAGGGGATAGTATACAGGAGTGGATAGTATACAGGAGTGGATAGTATACAGGAGTGGATAGTGTACAGGAGGGGATAGTGTACAGGAGGGGATAGTATACAGGAGGGGATAGTATACAGGAGGGGATAGTATACAGGAGGGGATAGTATACAGGAGGGAGGGGATAGTATACAGGAGCATACAGGAGGGGATAGTATACAGAAGGGAGGGGATAGTATACAGGAGGGGATAGTATACAGGAGAGGATAGTATACAGGAGCATACAGGAGGGGATAGTATACAGGAGGGAGGGGATAGTATACAGGAGGGAGGGGATAGTATACAGGAGGGAGGGGATAGTATACAGGAGGGAGGGGATAGTATACAGGAGGGAGGGGATAGTATACAGGAGGGGATAGTATACAGGAGGGGATAGTATACAGGAGGGGATAGTGTACAGGAGCATACAGGAGGGGATAGTATACAGGAGGGGATAGTATACAGGAGCATACAGGAGGGGATAGTATACAGGAGGGGATAGTATACAGGAGGGGATAGTATACAGGAGCATACAGGAGGGGATAGTATACAGGAGGGGATAGTATACAGGAGCATACAGGAGGGGATAGTATACAGGAGGGGATAGTATACAGGAGGGGATAGTATACAGGAGGGGATAGTATACAGGAGGGGATAGGATACAGGAGGGGATAGGATACAGGAGGGGATAGGATACAGGAGGGGATAGGATACAGGAGGGGATAGGATACAGGAGGGGATAGGATACAGGAGGGGATAGGGTACAGGAGGGGATAGGGTACAGGAGGGGATAGGGTACAGGAGGGGATAGGGTACAGGAGGGGATAGGGTACAGGAGGGGATAGGGTACAGGAGGGGATAGGGTACAGGAGGGGATAGGGTACAGGAGGGGATAGGGTACAGGAGGGGATAGGGTACAGGAGGGGATAGGGTACAGGAGGGGATAGGGTACAGGAGGGGATAGTGTACAGGAGCATACAGGAGGGGATAGTATACAGGAGGGGATAGGGTACAGGAGCATACAGGAGGGGATAGTATACAGGAGGGGATAGTATACAGGAGAGGATAGTGGACAGGAGGGGATAGTGGACAGGAGGGGATAGTGGACAGGAGGGGATAGTGGACAGGAGGGGATAGTGGACAGGAGGGGATAGTGGACAGGAGGGGATAGTGGACAGGAGGCGATAGTGGACAGGAGGCGATAGTGGACAGGAGGCGATAGTGGACAGGAGGCGATAGTGGACAGGAGGCGATAGTGGACAGGAGGCGATAGTGGACAGGAGGCGATAGTGGACAGGAGGCGATAGTGGACAGGAGGCGATAGTGGACAGGAGGGGATAGTGGACAGGAGGGGATAGTGGACAGGAGGGGATAGTGGACAGGAGGGGATAGTGGACAGGAGGGGATAGTGGACAGGAGGGGATAGTGGACAGGAGGGGATAGTGGACAGGAGGGGATAGTGGACAGGAGGGGATAGTGGACAGGAGGGGATAGTGGACAGGAGGGGATAGTGGACAGGAGGGGATAGTGGACAGGAGGGGATAGTGGACAGGAGGGGATAGTGGACAGGAGGGGATAGTGGACAGGAGGGGATAGTGGACAGGAGGGGATAGTGGACAGGAGGGGATAGTGGACAGGAGGGGATAGTGGACAGGAGGGGATAGTGGACTGGAGGGGACAGGAGGGGATAGTGGACTGGAGGGGATAGTGGACTGGAGGGGATAGTGGACTGGAGGGTACAGGAGGGGATAGGGTACAGGAGGGGATAGGGTACAGGAGGGGATAGGGTACAGGAGGGGATAGGGTACAGGAGGGGATAGGGTACAGGAGGGGATAGGGTACAGGAGGGGATAGGGTACAGGAGGGGATAGGGTAGGGGGGAGGGGATAGTGTACGGGGGGGGGCGGGGAGGAGATAGTATACCCGGGGGTGATAATATAGGGCGGGGTACAGTATACTGGGGTCGGGGTTCCTCTCGGGGTTGTACAGTATACCGGGGTCGGGGTTCCTCTCGGGGGTGTACAGTATACTGGGTTCGGGGTTCCTCTCGGGGGTGTATATTATACCGGGTTCAGGGTTCCTCTCGGGGGTGTACAGTATACCGGGTCGGGGTTCCTCTCGGGGGGTGTCGTACAGTATACCGGGGTCGGGGTTCCTCTGGGGATGTACAGTATACCAGGGTCGGGTTCCTCTCTGGGTTGTACAGTATACCGGGGTCGGGGTTCCTCTCGGGGGGTGTAGTATACCGAGGCCGGGGTTCCTCTGGGGATGTACAGTATACCGGGGTCGGGGTTCCTCTCGGGGGTGTCGCACAGTATACCGGGGTCGGGTTCCTCTCGGGGTTGTCGCACAGTATACCGGGGTCGGGTTCCTCTCGGGGTTGTCGCACAGTATACCGGGGTCGGCGTTCCTCTCGGGGTTGTACAGTATACCGGGGTCGGCGTTCCTCTCGGGGTTGTACAGTATACCGGGTTTGGGGTTCCTCTCGGGGTTGTACAGTATACCGGGGTCGGGTTCCTCTCGGGGGTGTACAGTATACCGGGGTCGGGTTCCTCTCGGGGGTGTACAGTATACCGGGGTCGGGTTCCTCTTGGGGGTGTACAGTATACCGGGTTCGGGGTTCCTCTCGGGGTTGTACAGTATACCGGGTTCGGGGTTCCTCTCGGGGGTGTCGCACAGTATACCGGGTTCGGGGTTCCTCTCGGGGTTGTACAGTATACCGGGGTCGGGTTCCTCTCGGGGGTGTACAGTATACCGGGGTGGGGGTTCCTCTCGGGGTTGTACAGTATACCGGGGTCGGGTTCCTCTCGGGGGTGTACAGTATACCGGGGTCGGGGTTCCTCTCGGGGGTGTCGTACAGTATACCGGGGTCGGGTTCCTCTCGGGGGTGTCGTACAGTATACCGGGGTCGGGGTTCCTCTCGGGGGTGTACAGTATACCGGGGTCGGGTTCCTCTCGGGGGTGTACAGTATACCGGGGTCGGGGTTCCTCTCGGGGGTGTACAGTATACCGGGGTCGGGTTCCTCTCGGGGTTGTACAGTATACCGGGGTCGGGGTTCCTCTCGGGGGTGTACAGTATACCGGGGTCGGGGTTCCTCTCGGGGTTGTACAGTATACCGGGGTCAGGGTTACCGGGTTAGAGGTAGACCTATAGTTTCGGGGAATGACTGTCTCACACATGGGGGTAGTCTTTATTTGGATCACATACTTTCACCTTTTGTCACCACACTTCCTTCCTATCTGCGGGACACTAAGGACACGGTCCTCAAACTGACAGACATTACTGTCACAGACACTACCATACTCACAAGTCTGGACGTTGAGAGTCTCTATAGTAATATACGGCATCATCTAGGACTTGCAGCAGTCTCCAGATATTTAAGCACCAAGAGCACTCGCTTTAACGGGCACAATAAATTTATTCTAGCACTTTTGGAATTCATTCTTACACATAATTATTTCTTATTTAATGGCACCTTTTTTCACCAGACACAAGGCACAGCTATGGGGGCTTCATGTGCACGTGGTGGGAGAGCACGTTTGTTTTTTCTGATGAGTTGAGTTCATACACAGAGCACATTTTATTTTTTGGACGATATATAGATGACGTCCTGATACTGTGGGACGGACCGATTGAGCTCTTTCAAGAGTTCACCAACAAATTAAATATCAACGATATTGGCATGACCTTCACTTCGGAGATCGGAGGTAGAAGCATCAATTTCTTGGATTTGAGAATCTATATTGATGAGGAGAACCATATCCAGACGGATATTTATCGCAAGCCCACCTCTACTAATTCTCTCCTGCACTGGGATAGCTGGCACCCGGGGTCTCTTAAAAAGAGTATCCCGGTTGGTCAGTATCTCAGGGCAAGGAGGAACTGTTCTGAAGAAACCAGTTTCCAACAGGAGAGCTCGAACCTGTTTAAACGATTTAGACAGAGGGGTTATCCCCGTAAGCATCTGAAGAGAGCCTATTACAGAGCTTGTCACTCAGAAAGGAATCGACTACTAACAGAAACAAGGGTAGACGATACCTCAAAAAAAGTCAGATGCATTGGTACTTACGATGGCCATACAGATCAAGTTATGGCTGTCCTTAAACGACATTGGCATTTACTGGCAAGAGACATGGATCTCTTGCCAGTCATAGGCAAGACTCCGAGCGTGACATTCCGCAAAGGTCCTAACCTCAAAGATCAATTGGTACATAGTCATCTCAGAACTACAGCCAATAAGGAAAGTTGGCTACAAACTAGGACAGTGGGCATGTATACTTGTGGCCACTGTAACCTATGTCGTCATGTTCACAAGACTAAAGAAATAATTAATCCGGTGGATGACCGTACCTATCAAATTAGGCAGTTCATCAACTGTAGCTCACATAATGTCATCTATGTGGCCAAATGCACATGTCCCAAAATCTATGTGGGAAAAACAACCCAAGAACTAAGGAAGAGGATCTCACAACACTTAAGCAATATTAGAACGGGTAAGGATACTCCCTTGGCGAGGCACATGCTCGCAACACAATGGGAGATTGGAGGATCTTAAATTCGCTGGTCTTTGCCAATTAAAATTAGGACCCCGAAAAGGAAACATAGACACTCGCCTCTTACAAGAAGAGGCGAGATGGATTTGGCGACTACGTAGTCAGTCACCGTTGGGCCTGAATGAAGGCTTTTCTTTCGCAGCTTTTTTATAAATATTTTTGAATAAGTGCATATTATCAATTTCCTCAAATTATATTTACTAATTTTTGGTAGCAGCCGGCTGGCAACTGACCTAATAAAAATAATTTTGTTTTGTATCGGCAGTCCCGTCATAAACTCTCCCTTCTTGTTTAGATGTCAGTCCATATTCTTTGAGGAATAGTTGGAATTCTTATTGCGCTACTTATCGTGTTCCAAGTTGGCACATTATAAGGAGGTTATATGCCTAATGTGAAATGACTATATACCCCACTCCTCTATTTCTCCTTTCTTTTTTCACCAACCCCGATGTACTCTGTTAATTCACCTCTTGATGAGACAAATGACCATATAGTAACAAGGTTACTAAATGATGAGATAAATGATTATATGTCCCCCCTCCTCCCCCCTTTTCTCCTTTTGCTCTCTTGACAGTTATATATTGTTACTTTTAAGAGCTGGTCGTTATGTATCTTATATACAAGGCTAGGGGTTTGATTGAGGGCACTTAGAATTGTGTATTTGCTAACTATGAGAAAGCATCAAGTCACTTTTTTTCTAAGTTCTAGCGCATGCGCGGCGAATATCTGGGGAGACATTCGCGCAGGCGCAGCTGATCCCAGCAGACCGGCGGATGTTTGAAGTTCTCCGTAGACGGCTTCTGACATGCGCCGCGCATTCTGATGATGTCGGTAGTAAGTGCTGACATCAATTGATGACGGAGTATGACGTGGGACCGTCGGATTAGGTAATTCAGGTCCCGCATTGGTGAATGATTTTCGCACACAGATGGTGCTGATTACAAGTTACATTTTATTGGTTGCCCTATCGGCAATGTTTGTTACAATGGACTACATTGGAGAACATGACTGGGCCCATATTGATGACATCAGAGGGATGGGTTATATATACCCCCTCCGCCATTTTGGCAGCTGCCATTGCCACCATTGCCTCTTGAGAAAGCCGCGGAGGCGGCGAAACATGTAGAGGCGGCAACTGTGTTTATGTTTTAAGCGACACCAGAGTGATCCCTTTAACAGGCAGCCACTGCAGGGCTACCTAGTATTTGAGAGGACATTGATCCTATAGATGCACCCACTGACATATTTGGATCACATGGTTGTCAGTTTTAATCGTTTTTGTTGTGGGAACTATATTTTAATAAATATCAATAAAAGCTAATTTTTAAGGGGTAAGCAATAGGGGTTTACACCCCGGGCTTCGGCCTTGGGGTTTAGTTATGGGGTCAGGGTTCCTCTCGGGGTTGTACAGTATACCGGGGTCGGGTTCCTCTCGGGGGTGTACAGTATACCGGGGTCGGGTTCCTCTCGGGGTTGTACAGTATACCGGGGTCGGGGTTCCTCTCGGGGGTGTCGTACAGTATACCGGGGTCGGGGTTCCTCTCGGGGGTGTACAGTATACCGGGGTCGGGGTTCCTCTCGGGGGTGTCATACAGTATACCGGGGTCGGGGTTCCTCTCGGGGGTGTCGTACAGTATACCGGGGTCGGGGTTCCTCTCGGGGGTGTCGCACAGTATACCGGGGTCGGGTTCCTCTCGGGGGTGTATAGTATACTGGGGTCGGGGTTCCTCTCGGGGGTGTCGTACAGTATACCGGGGTCGGGGTTCCTCTCGGGGTTGTACTGTATACCGGGGTCGGGTTCCTCTCGGGGGTGTCGCACAGTATACCGGGGTCGGGTTCCTCTCGGGGTTGTACAGTATACTGGGGTCGGGGTTCCTCTCGGGGGTGTCGCACAGTATACCGGGGTCGGGGTTCCTCTCGGGGGTGTACAGTATACCGGGGTGGGGGTTCCTCTCGGGGTTGTACAGTATACCGGGGTCGGGTTCCTCTCGGGGGTGTACAGTATACCGGGGTCGGGGTTCCTCTCGGGGGTGTCGCACAGTATACCGGGGTCGGGTTCCTCTCGGGGGTGTATAGTATACTGGGGTCGGGGTTCCTCTCGGGGGTGTCGCACAGTATACCGGGGTCGGGGTTCCTCTCGGGGGTGTACAGTATACCGGGGTCGGGGTTCCTCTCGGGGTTGTACAGTATACTGGGGTCGGGGTTCCTCTCGGGGGTGTACAGTATACTGGGGTCGGGGTTCCTCTCGGGGTTGTACAGTATACTGGGGTCGGGTTCCTCTCGGGGGTGTACAGTATACTGGGGTCGGGGTTCCTCTCGGGGGTGTACAGTATACCGGGGTCGGGGTTCCTCTCGGGGTTGTACAGTATACTGGGGTCGGGGTTCCTCTCGGGGGTGTCGTACAGTATACCGGGGTCGGGTTCCTCTCGGGGTTGTACAGTATACCAGGGTCGGGGTTCCTCTCGGGGGTGTTGTACAGTATATAGGGGTTCCTCTCGGGGGTGTTGTACAGTATACCGGGGTCGGGTTCCTCTCGGGGGTGTACAGTATACCGGGGTCGGGGTTCCTCTCGGGGGTGTTGTACAGTATACCGGGGTCAGGTTCCTCTCGGGGTTGTACAGTATACTGGGGTCGGGGTTCCTCTCGGGGTTGTACAGTATACTGGGGTCGGGGTTCCTCTCGGGGGTGTCGCACAGTATACCGGGGTCGGGGTTCCTCTGTGGGTGTCTGGTGTCCCCCCTTATTTGTTCCCCTCTTTCCCGCAGTTCTGTGAGGAGTTTAAGGAGACGTGCGCGGTGTGCGTTCCCTGCGGGCTGCAGCTATATAGTATACCGGGGTCGGGGTTCCTCTGTGGGTGTCTGGTGTCCCCCCTTATTTGTTCCCCTCTTTCCCGCAGTTCTGTGAGGAGTTTAAGGAGACGTGCGCGGTGTGCGTTCCCTGCGGGCTGCAGCTGGCGGAGAAGTCTCAGCCTCCGATCATCAGACATTTCGGCCTCCAGGTTTTGGAGCATGTGGTGAAGTAAGGAGGGGCTGCAGGGGGCCAGGTCCTTGTTGGGGGGTCCCTGACCCGTTATGGGGGGCTTACTGTGGCTTCTGTTGTGATCTCTGCCCTCGGTGGGGCGGGGGATGGGCTCATGGTTGACGCTTTCTAGTTCAGCTTTTGAGGATCAGCCGCACACCTGGCTCTGCTGCACATGAGGAAGTGCTCTGCGCTCTACACTCTGCTGCTGCGGTTTCCTCTCCTTCAGTCATGCCTGACTCCTCGAAACGTCTCACCGACCGGAAGATAAGACATGATGTAACAGCAGAATAGTGAGTGCAGCTCTGGAGGATAAGACATGATGTAACAGCAGAATAGTGAGTGCAGCTCTGGAGGATAAGAAGTGATGTAACAGCAGAATAGTGAGTGCAGCTCTGGAGGATAAGACATGATGTAACAGCAGAATAGTGAGTGCAGCTCTGGAGGATATGGCATGATGTAACAGCAGAATAGTGAGTGCAGCTCTGGAGGATAAGAAGTGATGTAACAGCAGAATAGTGAGTGCAGCTCTGCAGGATAAGACATGATGTAACAGCAGAATAGTGAGTCAGCTCTGGAGGATAAGACATGATGTAACAGCAGAATAATGAGTGCAGCTCTGCAGGATAAGACATGATGTAACAGCAGAATAATGAGTGCAGCTCTGCAGGATAAGACATGATGTAACAGCAGAATAGTGAGTGCAGCTCTGGAGGATAAGACATGATGTAGCAGCAGAATAGTGAGTGCAGATCTGGAGGATAAGACATGATGTAGCAGCAGAATAGTGAGTGCAGCTCTGGAGGATAAGACATGATGTAGCAGCAGAATAGTGAGTGCAGCTCTGGAGGATAAGACATGATGTAGCAGCAGAATAGTGAGTGCAGATCTGGAGGATAAGACATGATGTAACTGCAGAATAGTGAGTGCAGCTATGGAGGATTAGACATGATGTAACAGCAGAATAGTGAGTGCAGCTATGGAGGATAAGACATGATGTAACAGCAGAATAGTGAGTGCAGCTCTGGAGGATAAGACATGTTGTAACAGCAGAATAGTGAGTGCAGCTCTGCAGGATAAGACATGATGTAACAGCAGAATAGTGAGTGCAGCTCTGGAGGATAAGACATGATGTAGCAGCAGAATAGTGAGTGCAGATCTGGAGGATAAGACATGATGTTGCAGCAGAATAGTGAGTGCAGATCTGGAGGATAAGACATGATGTAGCAGCAGAATAGTGAGTGCAGCTCTGGAGGATAAGACATGATGTAGCAGCAGAATAGTGAGTGCAGCTCTGGAGGATAAGACATGATGTAACAGCAGAATAGTGAGTGCAGCTCTGGAGGATAAGACATGTTGTAACAGCAGAATAGTGAGTGCAGCTCTGGAGGATAAGACATGATGTAACAGCAGAATAGTGAGTGCAGCTCTGGAGGATAAGACATGTTGTAACAGCAGAATAGTGAGTGCAGCTCTGGAGGATAAGACATGATGTAACAGCAGAATAGTGAGTGCAGCTCTGGGGGATAAGACATGATGTAACAGCAGAATAGTGAGTGCAGCTCTGGGGGATAAGACATGATGTAACAGCAGAATAGTGAGTGCAGATCTGGAGGATAAGACATGATGTAACAGCAGAATAGTGAGTGCAGCTCTGGAGGATAAGACATGATGTAGCAGCAGAATAGTGAGTGCAGCTCTGGAGGATAAGACATGATGTAGCAGCAGAATAGTGAGTGCAGATCTGGAGGATAAGACATGATGTAGCAGCAGAATAGTGAGTGCAGATCTGGAGGATAAGACATGATGTAGCAGCAGAATAGTGAGTGCAGCTCTGGAGGATAAGACATGATGTAACAGCAGAATAGTGAGTGCAGCTCTGGAGGATAAGACATGATGTAACAGCAGAATAGTGAGTGCAGCTCTGGGGGATAAGACATGATGTAGCAGCAGAATAGTGAGTGCAGCTCTGGAGGAGAAGACATGATGTCACAGCAGAATAGTGAGTGCAGCTCTGGGGGATAAGACATGATGTAACAGCAGAATAGTGAGTGCAGCTCTGGAGGATATGGCATGATGTACAGCAGAATAGTGAGTGAAGCTCTGGAGGATAAGACATGATGTAGCAGCAGAATAGTGAGTGCAGCTCTGGAGGATAAGACAAGATGTAACAGCAGAATAGCGAGTGCAGCTCTGGAGGATAAGACATGATGTAACAGCAGAATAGTGAGTGCAGATCTGGAGGATAAGACATGATGTAGCAGCAGAATAGTGAGTGCAGCTCTGGATGATAAGATATGATATAGCAGCAGAATAGTGAGTGCAGCTCTGGAGGATAAGACATGATGTACAGCAGAATAGTGAGTGCAGCTCTGGAGGATAAGACATGATGTAACAGCAGAATAGTGAGTGCAGCTCTGGGGGATAAGACATGATGTAGCAGCAGAATAGTGAGTGCAGCTCTGGAGGATAAGACATGATGTAACAGCAGAATAGTGAGTGCAGCTCTGGAGGATAAGACATGATGTAACAGCAGAATAGTGAGTGCAGCTCTGGAGGATATGGCATGATGTACAGCAGAATAGTGAGTGAAGCTCTGGAGGATAAGACATGATGTAGCAGCAGAATAGTGAGTGCAGCTCTGGAGGATAAGACAAGATGTAACAGCAGAATAGTGAGTGCAGCTCTGGGGGATAAGACATGATGTAGCAGCAGAATAGTGAGTGCAGTTCTGGAGTAGAAGACATGATGTAACAGCAGAATAGTGAGTGCAGCTCTGGAGGTGATCAGTTCTCTTCTCTCGCAGGTTTCGGTGGAATAACATGGAGGGGGATGAGAAGCTTCTCCTGAAGGACAGTGTGATGAGGCTCATGGCCGCTGTAAGTGCCTCCTCCGCAGGGTCACAGCGTTTCCCGGGGTCCCTACATTGTTGGGGGTGGCTGCTGTATTGCGGGGTGGGGGGGGCCTGCTGTATTGGGGGGAGGGTCACAGGTCAGTCCTCACACAGCTGAGGTTGTTACAGTGTATCAGTTTGGGGTCACAGGTCAGTCCTCCTCACACAGCAGAGGTTGTTACAGTGTATCAGTTTGGCGTCACAGGTCAGTCCTCCTCACACAGCTGAGGTTGTTACAGTGTATCAGTTTGGGGTCACAGGTCAGTCCTCCTCACACAGCTGAGGTTGTTACAGTGTATCAGTTTGGGGTCACAGGTCAGTCCTCCTCACACAGCTGAGGTTGTTACAGTGTATCAGTTTGGGGTCACAGGTCAGTCCTCCTCACACAGCTGAGGTTGTTACAGTGTATCAGTTTGGGGTCACAGGTCAGTCCTCCTCACACAGCTGAGGTTGTTACAGTGTATCAGTTTGGGGTCACAGGTCAGTCCTCCTCACACAGCTGAGGTTGTTACAGTGTATCAGTTTGGGGTCACAGGTCAGTCCCCCCCCCCCCCCCCCCCCCACAGCTGAGGTTGTTACAGTGTATCAGTTTGGGGTCACAGGTCAGTCCTCCTCACACAGCTGAGGTTGTTACAGTGTATCAGTTTGGGGTCACAGGTCAGTCCTCACACAGCTGAGGTTGTTACAGTGTATCAGTTTGGGGTTCGGACACATTGTGCAGAGATCTTAATAATAATCCTCATCATCCGGAGGAGCCATGTTATGGAGAGCTGAGGGTTCTGTGCAGTGTGTGAGCGTCTTCTCTTATACTGTGTTGTCCTCACAGGGGGTCCGGCCCATCCTGGAGGAGGAGGGACACATAAAGGACGTGCTGGCCCGGATCGTGGTGGAGATGATAAAGCGGGAATGGCCGCAGCACTGGCCCAACATGCTGACCGAGCTGGAGGGGCTCATCAAGAAGGGGGTACGGGGCTCCTAATAGAGCTGGGGGAGGGGGGGTACGGGGCTCCTAATAGAGCTGGGGGAGGGGGGTACGGGGCTCCTAATAGAGCTGGGGGAGGGGGTATGGGGCTCCTAATAGAGCTGGGGGAGGGGGGTACGGGGCTCCTCATAGAGCTGGGGGAGGGGGGTAGGGGGCTCCTCACAGAGCTGGGGGAGGGGGGTACGGGGCTCCTCATAATGCTGGGGGAGGGGGGTACGGGGCTCCTAATAGAGCTGGGGGAGGGGGGTACGGGGCTCCTAATAGAGCTGGGGGAGGGGGTATGGGGCTCCTAATAGAGCTGGGGGAGGGGGGTACGGGGCTCCTAATAGAGCTGGGGGAGGGGGGTACGGGGCTCCTAATAGAGCTGGGGGAGGGGGGTACGGGGCTCCTAATAGAGCTGGGGGAGGGGGTATGGGGCTCCTAATAGAGCTGGGGGAGGGGGTATGGGGCTCCTAATAGAGCTGGGGGAGGGGGGTAAGGGGCTCCTCATAGAGCTGGGGAGGGGGGTACGGGGCTCCTCATAGAGCTGGGGAGGGGGGTACGGGGCTTCTAATAGAGCTGGGGGAGGGGGTACGGGGCTCCTCATAGAGCTGGGGGAGGGGGGTACGGGGCTCCTAATAGAGCTGGGGAGGGGGGGGGACGGGGCTCCTAATAGAGCTGGGGGAGGGGGGGGACGGGGCTCCTAATAGAGCTGGTGGAGGGGGGAACGGGGCTCCTAATAGAGCTGGGGGAGGGGGGGACGGGGCTCCTAATAGAGCTGGGGGAGGGGGGGACGGGGCTCCTCATAGAGCTGGGGGAGGGGGGGACGGGGCTCCTCATAGAGCTGGGGGAGGGGGGGACGGGGCTCCTCATAGAGCTGGGGAGGGGGGGGACGGGGCTCCTCATAGAGCTGGGGGAGGGGGGACGGGGCTCCTCATAGAGCTGGGGGAGGGGGGACGGGGCTCCTCATAGAGCTGGGGGAGGGGGGACGGGGCTCCTCATAGAGCTGGGGGAGGGGGGGGACAGGGCTCCTCATAGAGCTGGGGGAGGGGGGTACGGGGCTCCTCATAGAGCTGGGGGAGGGGGGTACGGGCTCCTCATAGAGCTGGGGGAGGGGGGTACGGGGCTCCTCATAGAGCTGGGGGAGGGGGGACGGGGCTCCTCATAATGCTGGGGGAGGGGAGTGCGGGCTCCTCATAGAGCTGGGGGAGGGGGGTACGGGGCTCCTCATAGAGCTGGGGGAGGGGGGTACGGGCTCCTCATAGAGCTGGGGGAGAGGGGTACGGGGCTCCTCATAGAGCTGGGGGAGGGGGGACGGGGCTCCTCATAATGCTGGGGGAGGGGAGTGCGGGCTCCTCATAGAGCTGGGGGAGGGGGGTACGGGGCTCCTCATAGAGCTGGGGGAGGGGGGTACGGGCTCCTCATAGAGCTGGGGGAGGGGGGTACGGGGCTCCTCATAGAGCTGGGGAAGTGGGGGGTACGGGGCTCCTCATAATGCTGGGGGAGGGGGGTAGGGGGCTCCTCATAGAGCTGGGGGAGGGGGGTAGGGGGCTCCTCATAGAGCTGGGGGAGGGGGGTAGGGGGCTCCTCATAGAGCTGGGGGAGGGGGGTACGGGGCTCCTCATAATGCTGGGGGAGGGGGGGTACGGGCTCCCAACACACCCGGGGGGGGGGGGACAGGGACGGGGGGTATCATCCGGGGGTGACCTCTGACCTGTCTTTCAGGAGGTGCAGACGGAGCTGGTGATGTTCATTCTGCTGCGGTTGGCGGAGGACGTGGTCACCTTTCAGAACCTTCCGGGCCAGCGCCGCCGCGACATCCAGACCACCATGACCCAGAACATGGAGCAGCTCTTCACCTTCATGCTGAGCATCCTGGGGGACGCCGTCCATCAATACCAGCAGCTGGTGAGTCCTGAGCCGTGTACCCACCAACAGGGGGCGCTCTGTACCCTGCAGTGTATACGGGGGCGCTCTGTACCCTGCAGTGTATACGTGGGCGCTCTGTACCCTGCAGTGTATACGGGGGCGCTCTGTACCCTGCAGTGTATACGGGGGCGCTCTGTACCCTGCAGTGTATACGGGGGGGTGCTCTGTATACTGCAGTGTATATGGGGGCGCTCTGTACCCTGCAGTGTATACGGGGGCGCTCTGTACCCTGCAGTGTATACGGGGGCGCTCTGTACCCTGCAGTGTATACGGGGGCGCTCTGTACCCTGCAGTGTATACGGGGGGGTGCTCTGTATACTGCAGTGTATATGGGGGTGCTCTGTACCCTGCAGTGTATACGGGGGCGCTCTGTACCCTGCAGTGTATACGGGGGCGCTCTGTACCCTGCAGTGTATACGGGGGCGCTCTGTACCCTGCAGTGTATACGGGGGGCTCTGTACCCTGCAGTGTATACGGGGGCGCTCTGTACCCTGCAGTGTATACGGGGGCGCTCTGTACCCTGCAGTGTATACGGGGGCGCTCTGTACCCTGCAGTGTATACGTGGGCGCTCTGTACCCTGCAGTGTATACGTGGGCGCTCTGTACCCTGCAGTGTATACGTGGGCGCTCTGTACCCTGCAGTGTATACGGGGGCGCTCTGTACCCTGCAGTGTATACGGGGGGGCGCTCTGTATACTGCAGTGTATATGGGGGGGCGCTCTGTACCCTGCAGTGTATACGGGGGCGCTCTGTACCCTGCAGTGTATACGGGGGGGTGCTCTGTATACTGCAGTGTATATGGGGGGGCGCTCTGTACCCTGCAGTGTATACGGGGGCGCTCTGTACCCTGCAGTGTATACGGGGGGGTGCTCTGTATACTGCAGTGTATATGGGGGGGGCGCTCTGTACCCTGCAGTGTATACGGGGGCGCTCTGTACCCTGCAGTGTATACGGGGGCGCTCTGTACCCTGCAGTGTATACGGGGGCGCTCTGTACCCTGCAGTGTATACGGGGGCGCTCTGTACCCTGCAGTGTATACGGGGGGCTCTGTACCCTGCAGTGTATACGGGGGCCTCTGTACCCTGCCGTGTATACGGGGGGGGGGGGGGGCGCTCTGTACCCTGCAGTGTATACGGGGGCGCTCTGTACCCTGCAGTGTATACGGGGGGCTCTGTACCCTGCCGTGTATACGGGGGGGGGGGGCGCTCTGTACCCTGCAGTGTATACGGGGGCGCTCTGTACCCTGCAGTGTATACGGGGGGCTCTGTACCCTGCCGTGTATACGGGGGGGGGGGCGCTCTGTACCCTGCAGTGTATACGGGGGGCTCTGTACCCTGCAGTGTATACGGGGGGCTCTGTACCCTGCAGTGTATACGGGGGGCTCTGTACCCTGCAGTGTATACGGGGGGCTCTGTACCCTGCAGTGTATACGGGGGGCTCTGTACCCTGCCGTGTATACGGGGGGGGGGGCGCTCTGTACCCTGCCGTGTATACGGGGGGCTCTGTACCCTGCCGTGTATACAGGGGGGGGGGGGCGCGCTCTGTACCCTGCCGTGTATACGGGGGGGGGGGGGCGCTCTGTACCCTGCCGTGTATACGGGGGGCTCTGTACCCTGCCGTGTATACAGGGGGGGGGGCGCGCTCTGTACCCTGCAGTGTATACGGGGGGCTCTGTACCCTGCCGTGTATACGGGGGGCTCTGTACCCTGCCGTGTATACAGGGGGGGGGGGCGCGCTCTGTACCCTGCAGTGTATACGGGGGCGCTCTGTACCCTGCCGTGTATACGGGGGCGCTCTGTATATCCCGGTCTTCCTGACTCTTGTGTTTTCCTCCCTACAGAAGAGCGACTCCTCCCAGAAGGATAAGGTGAGGCTGCTGCAGTCGGGGGTCCTGGAGGGGCCCGGGGCCCCAGTGCTTACACATCTTATGGTTATATTATAGCCCCTCCCACAGATATATCCACATCTATTCACTGACAACAAGCAGAGGATTTACACCATATTATAGACTGGATCCGCCCCATTAATGCTGTTCTTGCTCCCTGCAGTACCAGGGCCTGTGCCGGGTGGCGCTGGCGGCTCTGAACACACTGGCCGGATACATTGACTGGGTGTCCATCATTCACATCACCGCCCAGGACTGTAAACTGCTGCAGATGTTGTGCCTCCTGCTGGAGGAGGATGAACTGCAAGTGGAGGCCGCGGAGTGTCTGCTCATCGCTGTCAGCAGGAAGGTGAGGACTCCAGAGCGGCACTCATACATCTGCATCCGTACCCCCACCCAGATCATCACATGATACTAATCACCTGATCGGGGGGGATTCAGCTCTGAAGCTGCAGAATAGTGAGTACAGCTCTGGATTATAATACAGGATATAACACCGGATCAGTACAGGATAAGTAATGTAATGTATGTACACAGTGACCTCACCAGCAGAATAGTGAGTACAGCTCTGGGGTATAATACAGGATATAACTCAGGATCAGTACAGGATAAGTGATGTAATGTATGTACAGAGTGACCTCACCAGCAGAATAGTGAGTACAGCTCTGGAGTATAATACAGGATATAACTCAGGATCAGTACAGGATAAGTAATGTAATGTATGTACACAGTGACCTCACCAGCAGAATAGTGAGTACAGCTCTGGAGTATAATACAGGATATAACTCAGGATCAGTACAGGATAAGTAATGTAATGTATGTACACAGTGACCTCACCAGCAGAATAGTGAGTACAGCTCTGGAGTATAATACAGGATATAACTCAGGATCAGTACAGGATAAGTAATGTAATGTATGTACACAGTGACCTCACCAGCAGAATAGTGAGTGCAGCTCTGGGGTATAATACAGGATATAACTCAGGATCAGTACAGGATAAGTAATGTAATGTATGTACACAGTGACCTCACCAGCAGAATAGTGAGTACAGCTCTGGGGTATAATACAGGATATAACTCAGGATCAGTACAGGATAAGTAATGTAATGTATGTACACAGTGACCTCACCAGCAGAATAGTGAGTACAGCTCTGGGGTATAATACAGGATATAACTCAGGATCAGTACAGGATAAGTAATGTAATGTATGTACACAGTGACCTCACCAGCAGAATAGTGAGTACAGCTCTGGAGTATAATACAGGATATAACTCAGGATCAGTACAGGATAAGTAATGTAATATATGTACACAGCGACCTCACCAGCAGAATAGTGAGTACAGTCCTGGAGTATAATACAGGATATAACTCAGGATCAGTACAGGATAAGTAATGTAATGTATGTGCACAGTGACCTCACCAGCAGAATAGTGAGTACAGCTCTGGAGTATAATACAGGATATAACTCAGGATCAGTACAGGATAAGTAATGTAATGTATGTACACAGTGACCTCACCAGCAGAATAGTGAGTACAGCTCTGGAGTATAATACAGGATATAACTCAGGATCAGTACAGGATACGTAATGTAATGTATGTATGTACACAGTGACCTCACCAGCAGAATAGTGAGTACAGCTCTGGAGTATAATACAGGATATAACTCAGGATCAGTACAGGATAAGTAATGTAATGTATGTACACAGTGACGTCACCAGCAGAATAGTGAGTACAGCTCTGGAGTATAATACAGGATATAACTCAGGATCAGTACAGGATAAGTAATGTAATGTATGTACACAGTGACCTCACCAGCAGAATAGTGAGTACAGCTCTGGGGTATAATACAGGATATAACTCAGGATCAGTACAGGATAAGTAATGTATATACACAGTGACCTCACCAGCAGAATAGTGAGTACAGCTCTGGAGTATAATACAGGATATAACTCAGGATCAGTACAGGATACGTAATGTAATGTATGTATGTACACAGTGACCTCACCAGCAGAATAGTGAGTACAGCTCTGGAGTATAATACAGGATATAACTCAGGATCAGTACAGGATAAGTAATGTAATGTATGTACACAGTGACCTCACCAGCAGAATAGTGAGTACAGCTCTGGAGTATAATACAGGATATAATCAGGATCAGTACAGGATAAGTAATGTAATGTATGTACACAGTGATCTCACCAGCAGAATAGTGAGTACAGATCTGGAGTATAATACAGGATATAACTCAGGATCAGTACAGGATAAGTAATGTAATGTATGTACACAGTGATCTCACCAGCAGAATAGTGAGTACAGCTCTGGGGTATAATACAGGATATAACTCAGGATCAGTACAGGATAAGTAATGTAATGTATGTACACAGTGATCTCACCAGCAGAATAGTGAGTACAGCTCTGGAGTATAATACGGGATATAACTCAGGATCAGTACAGGATAAGTAATGTAATGTATGTACACAGTGACCTCACCAGCAGAATAGTGAGTACAGCTCTGGAGTATAATACAGGATATAAACCGAGATTTTCCTAGCTTGTGACGGAAAATATAAGTTATATATCAGACAGGAGGCTCGTATCTTGCATTAATCTTTCTTTCTTTAATGCTCATAGCAGAAATATCATAATGCTAATAACGTATAGAAATAACTACAATTCCCAGCAGTCCCCTGTGAACTCCTCCTCTCCTCCCAGCATGCTGGCTCCTATAAAAGGGACTGCTTGTAGATCTTCTTCCTCTTTCTTTATGCGAATTGCTTGATCGCAGACGAACCCCGGAACAGTAGAACAACTCCACTTGGGCTCCTCCGAGCATCCGGCCAACAGGACCGAGATCCATCTGATGCAACAGAACAGAAACTGCAAGGAACAAGTTCAACAGGAACAGCAGTTTCCACAGCTACGGCGGCGTCTTCTCCATTCAATACCCTGTAAAGAAAGCAAACACCATAACAGGGAGGGTAGGGAGGGAAGATACTCGCCTCCTGTCTTCATATAACTTATATTTTCCGTCACAAGCTAGGAAAATCTACATTTATATATCAGACAGGAGGCTCGTATCTTGCAAGTTTAAAGCTAGATGCCCATACAAAAGTACAGGCATAGACAATTGACAGTTAAAGAACTGATACAGAAACATGTGCATCCGGACGGAAATAAAAACGGCGGAAAGTCGTCTCAGACGACCAGTCATCGGCTAACAAGAGATCGGAGAGAGAACCTCCTGAAGTGACCACCTTATAGTAGCCATAGCACCTCTAGAGGAATGAGCGCCAAACAGGGAAATAGCAATTCCCGCCATCTCCATTACTGATCTCACCCACCTAGCTAAAGTAGCCGAGGAGACCGGTAAGTAAGGCTGAACATAAGATATTAACAATTGATTGTGACTGAGCGATCGTACGGCCGCTGTCTGTGTCTCGTACAACTGAAGACATCGCACCACACAAAGTTTGGGATGCGTCGGAAAACGGGTAGAAGACTGATTGAAGTCCTGTCTTCGTTCTCCGAACAACCGTAAAACGGACCCCTTCAGGCGAAAATTGTCGCCTAGATATATCAAGGGCCTTGACGTCCGATACCCTCTTAATGGAAACTAAGCATAAAAGAGTAGTTAATTTTAGAGACAGAAGTTTCAAAGATAACGAATCATTGTCTTCCCAAGAGGAAAACATGTCCAACACTCGGGAGACATCCCACGTGGAATGATATCTAGGCCGGGGAGGACTTTAAACTTCACTCCCCTAAGCAGATGGCACACTAATGGATGCTTACCGACCGGTAAGGAGTCGACTGGACAATGATATGCCGAGATGGCAGATCTGTACACGTTAAGTGAACTATAAGACTTTCCCATCTCGAAAGCGTCCGCTAGGTAGTTCAGTATGACTGGAACAGGTGCTGGAACGGGATCAGTTTCCCGTTGATCACACCAGCGAACCCACAGGGCCCATGCAGATCAATATGCCGATCTAGTCCCTGGGGCCAAGGCGAGGAGATCTCTAGCTGATTGTGAAAGATCTCCACCTGCGTCCGGCACCCCGAAACCAACCACACGAGGAGTGGAAGGTTGCCCTCCAGTATCAACGGGTGTAGACCCTTGGACGGATTTGTGAGGAGCTGAGGCAAATGGGGAATCAACCTGGGGTAATCTACCGACATCCCCAATAGAAGGGGAATCCATGGTTGCGTTGGCCACCAAGGTGTGACCAGAGCCACCTTCGCTTTCTGATTCGCTACTTGGAAAAGGACTCTGGTTATCATCGGGAAAGGAGGAAACGCATAATGCGTCCCCTGCGGCCACATCTGGCGGAACGCGTCCACCGCTGATGCTTCCGGGTCCGGTCTCCAACTGTAAAACCGGGGTAACTGACAATTGAGACGAGAGGCAAAGAGCTCTCGAAGTTGTCGGAAAACAGATCAGTCCAGCGTCCAATCGCTGGAGTCGATCAAGTAGCGGGAATTCGTCTGCCACCTCGTTGGATACCCCTGGAATATATTCCGCAATCGGGAAAATGGCTCTGGAGAAGCCGAAATGCCAGAAGTCGGACGCAATGTCCGCCAACATTTTGGATCTCGTGCCACCCAGGCGGTTGATATATTGTACTGCCGCCACATTGTCCATGCGTAATAGTACGCAACAATTGGACTCCCGTGGAAGGAAACTCCCGAGAGCGAAGAACGCTGCTAGGAGTTCCAGAGCGTTGATATGGAGAAGAGATTCCTCTTCTGACCATATCCCTCCAGTGGCGTGACACCCGCAGCGAGCTCCCCAACCTTGTCGGCTCGCATCTGATTCTATGATTATGTTCGGGGAAGAGTTGAAAATCGTCCTGCTGTTCCATTCTACGGCGTGACGTAACCACCATTGCAACTCTGTCACCGATTGGGGGCAAAGGGCCACCTCGTCTGCATACCATAAACCCTGTCGAAGATGCAGGGTTTTCAGTCGTTGCAGTGCCTGATAGTGGAGAGGGGCCGGAAATATCGCCTGGATAGAAGCCAACAATAAGCCGACGATCCGTGCGATAATCCTCAAAGATGCGCGACCTTTGCGCAATACGCAACCTACTGCTCTGATTTCTTTGCGAATCAGAGCCAGTTTGGATTTGGGCAACCGTAGAACAGCCTTTTGGGTGTCTACCATGAAACCCAAAAATTCCATCTCTTGTTTCGGGTAAAGAACCGACTTCTTGTGATTGATGAGGAAACCTAGTTCCTCCAACAACGATACCGTCCATTGACTGTGTAATGCAGCCTGCGCTCTGGACCGTGCCATAATTAGCAGATCGTCTAGGTAGATTATGAGTCTCACCCCTCTGCTCCGAAGAGCCGCCACCACGGGTTTCATCAACTTGGTGAAACACCACGGGGCCGATGACAAACCGAATGGAAGGCAAGTGAATTGCCACATGCGGTCTTTCCATAGAAATCTTAGGAATTTCTGAGATGTGGGGTGCATCGGGACCGTAAGGTACGCGTCATTTAAGTCTATTTTTACAAGCCAATCTCCTGGCCACAGAAGATCTCTCAGCAAATGGATCCCCTCCATCTTGAAGTGACGATACGTCGGTTGGGGAATTATGTTTAGTACTGGTAAGGACAGGAATTCTATTAGGTATCCCGCTATCGTGTTGAGAACGCAAGCGTTTGCCGTAATCGTGGACCAGACGTGGGTAAAATACATCAGTCTGCCCCCCACTATAGTGTATGAGAGTGTCATAGAGAGGGTACTCACCGGTTGGCGGCCGTGACCTTGGAAATCCACGTCCACCGCGTCCTCTCCAGGGTCGACCCCGTGGGGGGAAGAATGGAGCCGGTTGGGCAACCGGCAATGGGTACGGCTGTTGTACGGGGTATTGCTGGGCAACTGGTCTGTTATAGGGCATGAAAGGCATTGCGGCCAGCAGATCGGCCTCTGCTTCTGCCGGCCTTACCAAAAACCTTGGCGGGTTGACCTGCCTTCTTAAGTGAGGATTGAGCCTTATCTAGGCTAGTGAAGAGGCTAACAAATTTATTAAAGGGTACCTCTCATCAAATAAACTTTTGATATATTTTAGATTAATGAATGTTGAATAACTTTCCAATTGCATGTTATTAAAAAATATGCTTCTTTCTATTTAATTTTCCACTTTGAAGAAATGACCACTAGGGGTCTCCCTACCAGTCCTGGCAGCAAGCATTTCAGACTCATGCTGGAGTCCTAAACACTCAGAGCTGCCAGCCTGCTTTGTTCACAGCCAAACAGGCTGTGAACAAAGCAGGCTGGCAGCTCTGAGTGTTCTCCTTTGTGAACAAAGCAGACTGGCAGCTCGTAGTGTTTAGGACTCCAGCATGAGTCTGAAATGCTTGCTGCCAGGACTGGTAGGGAGACCCCTAGTGGTCATTTCTTCAAAGTGGAAAATTAAATAGAAAGAAGCATATTTTTTAAAAACATGCAATTGTAAAGTTATTCTTGCATACATTAATCTATAATATATCAAAAGTTTTTTTTGATGAGAGGTACCCTTTAATGTCTTTAATGAGATCCTCTCCAAACAGCATGCCTTCAGCCGAGGGACCCTTTTCAGCTAGGTGTGATAGCTGCGGTTCTAATTTCATCAGGATAGATCTTCTCCGCTCAATGGAACAGGATGTGTTCGCACTTCCCAGCATACAAACGGCCCTTTGGGCCCAGCCTCTCAGCTGATCTAAATTGACAGGTCGGGCCGAGGAGGCCGCCTGTTCTGACAGGTTAAGGATTTTTGTCAGTGGCCCTAACATGTCCAAAATCCGATCTTGGATGAGCTTGAAAGAACGTTCAATCCCTTTCGTTGCATATTTGCCGGACCTCTTCAGGTACTTAAGTAGTACCGGGTCTATTTCTGATGTCATTGCCACCTTTTTGGTGACAAATGGCCTAGGGCATTCGGCCCTTAATTTGTTTTGATTGGACCGGTCAAAAGACCTTCTAGTCCAGAATTCCACATATTGTGCGTCTTGGGGTAGTGGAGCCCAGTCCCCAGAACGGGGATGTGTGATCGCATCAGGACTGAAAAATGGTTGCCCTAGTGTATCTAGTATAGCCTCCTTAGGCGTTTCTACAATGGCATCATCATAATCTGCCATGAGCCCCGCATCTGCGTCCTCAGATTCTGAATCTGCGGTGTCCACTCCATCCGATTCAGCGGATGAGTCTTCCCCAGAGGTGTCAAATGAATTGGGTTTTGACCGTCTGGCGGTCTTATGCCTCATTGTGGTCTCCTTGAGGCCCAAGGGTCGGGTATGTTCTGATGAATACGGGTCGTGACAGGCCGGGTTGGGTCCTGTCTGGGGCATATTGTTTTCTTCCCCAGCCGGGGAGTCGACACGACCCGATGTATGCTTTCGCTTACAAAGGGCTTTGCCACTAGTAGTTTGGTTCCTAGAAGTAGTGGGTTTTGGTACAATAGGAACTGTAGTGGCCGTCAGCGCTGCTTGTATGGACTTATTAATAAGATCTTGTATCTGGGCAGGAGACATATATTGTGAGGCATCCACCTCTACAGCCTGTCCGGCAGCTCTAGGATGTGTGTTATCTTCAGACATAATGTTGGTATAATAAGCTACAAGTAGCTAAGGAGAAAGGTATAAGCGGTATCTAATCAGGGAGTATTAGAAGAATCTAGATATCCGCACAGAGCACAATTGAGTCTGTGCCACTAAGGGTTAAGGTCGCTACAAGACCAGAATAATGCTCCCTAGAGACAATGCAGCTGCTAGTGTGTCCTGCAGGGGTTCAGCAGACTTACACAGGGAATATACACAGATCGCAATGCTGGCGCTCCTCTCACCGCTCGCACAACACTGGCGACGAGGAGAGGAGGCGTAGCCCAGCTGCAGTGACTGCCGCCGTAATCTCGCGAGATCACGGCTGTCAGTACTGTGATAGGTCGCGCGGTCCGTGACCTCAGAGCGACGCTGGCTGTGCGTCACAAGTCCACGCCCCCGAACCTCCAAGCCCGCGAAGCCGATGCTAGCGGCGGGAACTAGAGGAGGAAGACGGCGCGAAAGCCCCAAAATGGCGTCAGGTGAGCCAGTCGGGGAATAAAGTAAGAAAAGAGGGAGGAAGGTGAAATAAGAACCGAGGGATCTTAGGTAGATGGAAAACTAGATAGAAGACAAGTGAGGGATGAAAATAAAGTAGAATAATGAAAACAGACACTAGTTGTAAGAATATAGATAAGAATATAGGAATACAAAGAATATAGACTATAGGTATAAAGGATATAAATCCACAGATTATACTTAAGGTATAAAGGATATAAAATCCACAGATTATACTTCAGGTATAAAAGATATAAAATCCACAGATTATACTTCAGGTATAAAGGATATAAAATCCACAGATTATACTTCAGGTACAAAAGATATAAAATCCACAGATTATACTTCAGGTATAAAGGATATAAAATCCACAGATTATACTTCAGGTATAAAAGATATAAAATCCACAGATTATACTTCAGGTATAAAGGATATAAAATCCACAGATTATACTTCAGGTACAAAAGATATAAAATCCACAGATTATACTTCAGGTATAAAGGATATAAAATCCACAGATTATACTTCAGGTATAAAAGATATAAAATCCACAGATTATACTTCAGGTACAAAAGATATAAAATCCACAGATTATACTTCAGGTACAAAAGATATAAAATCCACAGATTATACTTCAGGTACAAAAGATATAAAATCCACAGATTATACTTCAGGTACAAAAGATATAAAATCCACAGATTATACTACAGGTACAAAAGATATAAAATCCACAGATTATACTACAGGTACAAAAGATATAAAATCCACAGATTATACTACAGGTACAAAAGATATAAAATCCACAGATTATACTTCAGGTACAAAAGATATAAAATCCACAGATTATACTTCAGGTATAAAGGATATAAATCCACAGATTATACTACAGGTACAAAAGATATAAAATCCACAGATTATACTACAGGTACAAAAGATATAAAATCCACAGATTATACTTCAGGTACAAAAGATATAAAATCCACAGATTATACTTCAGGTACAAAAGATATAAAATCCACAGATTATACTTCAGGTACAAAAGATATAAAATCCACAGATTATACTTCAGGTACAAAAGATATAAAATCCACAGATTATACTTCAGGTACAAAAGATATAAAATCCACAGATTATACTTCAGGTACAAAAGATATAAAATCCACAGATTATACTACAGGTACAAAAGATATAAAATCCACAGATTATACTTCAGGTACAAATGATATAAAATCCACAGATTATACTTCAGGTACAAAGGATATAAATCCACAGATTATACTTCAGGTACAAAAGATATAAAATCCACAGATTATACTACAGGTACAAAAGATATAAAATCCACAGATTATACTACAGGTACAAAAGATATAAAATCCACAGATTATACTTCAGGTACAAAAGATATAAAATCCACAGATTATACTTCAGGTACAAAAGATATAAAATCCACGGATTATACTTCAGGTACAAAAGATATAAAATCCACAGATTATACTACAGGTACAAAAGATATAAAATCCACAGATTATACTTCAGGTACAAAAGATATAAAATCCACAGATTATACTTCAGGTACAAAAGATATAAAATCCACGGATTATACTTCAGGTACAAAAGATATAAAATCCACAGATTATACTTATCTTGCTGCCAGAGCAGAGAAAGAGGAAGAAGATCTACAAGCAGTCCCTTTTATAGGAGCCAGCATGCAGGGAAGAGAGGAGGAGTTCACAGGGGACCGCTGGGAATTGTAGTTATTTCTATACGTTATTAGCATTATGATATTTCTGCTATGAGCATTAAAGAAAGAAAGATTAATGCAAGATACGAGCCTCCTGTCTGATATATAACTCAGGATCCGTACAGGATAAGTAATGTATGTACAGAGTTATCTCACCAGCAGAATAGTGAGTACAGCTCGAGTATAATACAGGATATAACTCAGGATCAGTACAGGATAAGTAATGTAATGTATGTACACAGTGACCTCACCAGCAGAATAGTGAGTACAGCTCTGGAGTATAATACAGGATATAACTCAGGATCAGTACAGGATAAGTAATGTAATGTATGTACAGAGTTATCTCACCAGCAGAATAGTGAGTACAGCTCGAGTATAATACAGGATATAACTCAGGATCAGTACAGGATAAGTAATGTAATGTATGTACACAGTGACCTCACCAGCAGAATAGTGAGTACAGCTCTGGAGTATAATACAGGATATAACTCAGGATCAGTACAGGATAAGTAATGTAATGTATGTGCACAGTGACCTCACCAGCAGAATAGTGAGTACAGCTCTGGAGTATAATACAGGATATAACTCAGGATCAGTACAGGATAAGTAATGTAATGTATATACAGTGACCTCACCAGCAGAATAGTGAGTGCATCTCTGGAGTATAATACAGGATATAACTCAGGATCAGTACAGGATAAGTAATGTAATGTATGTACACAGTGATCTCACCAGCAGAATAGTGAGTACAGCTCTGGAGTATAATACAGGATATAACTCAGGATCAGTACAGAATAAGTAATGTAATGTATGTACACAGTGACCTCACCAGCAGAATAGTGAGTACAGCTCTGGAGTATAATACAGGATATAACTCAGGATCAGTACAGGATAAGTAATGTAATGTATGTACACAGTGATCTCCCCAGCAGAATAGTGAGTACAGCTCTGGGGTATAATACAGGATATAACTCAGGATCAGTACAGGATAAGTAATGTAATGTATGTACACAGTGACCTCACCAGCAGAATAGTGAGTACAGCTCTGGAATATAAGACAGGATATAACTCAGGATCAGTACAGGATAAGTAATGTAATGTATGTACACAGTGACCTCACCAGCAGAATAGTGAGTACAGCTCTGGAATATAAGACAGGATATAACTCAGGATCAGTACAGGATAAGTAATGTAATGTATGTACACAGTGACCTCACCAGCAGAATAGTGAGTACAGCTCTGGAGTATAATACAGGATATAACTCAGGATCAGTACAGGATAAGTAATGTATGTACACAGTGATCTCACCAGCAGAATAGTGAGTGCAGCTGTAGTGTATAATACAGGATCAGTACAGGGTATCTGTATGTTATATCTTGATTACCATGGTGGGGGTAGTAGTCCTCATTGTATATTATTGTGCACACAGGGGAAGCTGGAGGACCGTCTCCCCCTCCTGGTCCTGTTTGGTGATAACCCCATGCAGTGTATCATGGCCGCCGCTCAGTAAGTGTCGCCCTCAGTCTGTATAATCTCTTGTCCTTCCCATTATTTGTCTCCTCATGTTTCTCCCGCTCTGTGTACAGGAAGGCGCACAGTGAGGGGCTGCAGGAGAAGCGCTACGTCTTCCTCAAGAGGCTGTGTCAGGTGCTGTGCGCTCTGGGCAGCCAGTTGTGCGCGCTCACTCTGGTAAGGACTGCTCCTCCTCGCCCCTTGCTCCTCCTCCTCGCCCCTTGCTCCTCCTCCTCGCCCCTTGCTCCTCCTCCTCACCCCTTGCTCCTCCTCCTCACCCCTTGCTCCTCCTCCTCGCCCCTTGCTCCTCCTCCTCGCCCCTTGCTCCTCCTCCTCGCCCCTTGCTCCTCCTCCTCGCCCCTTGCTCCTCCTCCTCGCCCCTTGCTCCTCCTCCTCGCCCCTTGCTCCTCCTCCTCGCCCCTGGCTCCTCCTCCTCGCCCCTGGCTCCTCCTCCTCGCCACTGGCTCCTCCTCCTCGCTCTTCCTCCTCCTCGCCCTCGCATTTCCTCCTCCTCCTCGCCTTCGCATTTCCTCCTCCTCCTCGCCTTCGCATTTCCTCCTCCTCGCCTTCGCATTTCCTCCTCCTCGCCCTCGCATTTCCTCGCTCTTCTTCCTCCTCTCGCCCCACACCTCTGCTCCTTCTCCTCCTCTCGCCCCACACCTCTGCTCCTCCTACTCCTCTCGCCCCACACCTCTGCTCCTTCTCCTCTCGCCCCACACCTCTGCTCCTTCTCTTGCCTCACACCTCTGCTCCTCCTCCTTCTCTCACCCACCACCTCTGCTGCTCCTCCTCCTTTTCTCGCCCCACACCTCTGCTGCTCCTCCTTCTCTCGCCCCACACCTCTGCTGCTCCTCCTCCTTCACTCGCCCCACACCTCTGCTGCTCCTCCTCCTTCTCTCGCCCCACATCTCTGCTGCTCCTCCTCCTCTCGCCCCACATCTCTGCTGCTCCTCCTCCTTTCGCCCCACACCTCTGCTCCACCTCCTCCTCTCGCCCCACACCTCTGCTCCTCCTCCTCTTGCCCCACACCTCTGCTCCTCCTCCTCTTGCCCCACACCTCTGCTCCTCCTCCTCTTGCCCCACACCTCTGCTCCTCCTCCTCTCGCCCCACACCTCTGCTCCTCCTCCTCTCGCCCCACACCTCTGCTCCTCCTCCTCCTCTTGCCCCACACCTCCTTACACCCTCTGTTTTGTGCCTCAGTCCCCGGACTTCAAAGTAAAGATCCCGGTGACTTTCGGTAAATACCTGAGCTCGTTGCGGGAGTTTACGGTTCACCCAAGTCAGGTGAGTGTCAGCCGCTGATGATGTCCTTTCCTTTGCACCGCTGCCCCCTCTAATACCTGCGCCCCCTCAGTTCCTCAGATCGTCCACCCTGATGACGTGGGGCTCCATCTTCAGACATGAAGTTCTCTCCAAGGACGCGGCAGTGAAGGCCATGGTCCCGGAGTTCCTGAGGATCTCCATGAGTAATGTGGTGAAGGTGCGGAGGGTCTTGTGGGGTCCGCTCTCCCCATCTCTGGCCCCCACTGACTGTCTCTGTATCTTCAGGTGGGCTTCCCCTCCAGGAACGACAGCCCCAGCTGTGAATACTCGCGCCTGGACTGCGACAATGACGAAGACTTCAACACCTTCTTTAACTGTGAGTGGAGTGTATTCGGGGGTCCGCGGGGGTATGGGGCCGACCCTCAACTTGTGTTCTGTCTCCTGTAGATTTTAAGGCTTTAATAGGCGACGTGATGCGTTCAGCCTGTCGCTTGGACCCCATGACCGGTTTCTGCCTAGCGGAGGAATGGCTGCAGTTCCAGCTGTCTGCCCCCTCGGAGTCCGGACTGAACAGCTGTAAGTGGTGACGCTGGCGGTCCGCGCTCGTGTACGCGCTCCCCCCCCCCCCCCCATTACATCTTGTGTTCACTCTGTACTCCTCCTCCATTACATCTTCTGTGCACTCTGTACTCCTCCTCCATTACATCTCCTGTACACTCTGTACTCCTCCTCCATTACATCTCCTGTATACTCTGTACTCCTCCATTACATCTCCTGTACACTCTACTCCTCCTCCATTACATCTCCTGTACACTCTGTACTCCTCCTCCATTACATCTCCTGTACACTCTATACTCCTCCTCCATTACATCTCCTGTACACTCTGTACTCCTCCATTACATCTCCTGTACACTCTGTACTCCTCCTCCATTACATCTCCTGTACACTCTGTACTCCTCCCCCATTACATCTCCTGTACACTCTGTACTCCTCCATTACATCTCCTGTACACTCTGTACTCCTCCCCCATTACATCTCCTGTACACTCTGTACTCCTCCTCCATTACATCTCCTGTACACTCTGTACTCCTCCTCCATTACATCTCCTGTACACTCTGTACTCCTCCATTACATCTCCTGTACACTCTGTACTCCTCCTCCATTACATCTCCTGTACACTCTGTACTCCTCCTCCATTACATCTCCTGTACACTCTGTACTCCTCCCCCATTACATCTCCTGTACACTCTGTACTCCTCCTCCATTACATCTCCTGTACACTCTGTACTCCTCCTCCATTACATCTCCTGTACACTCTGTACTCCTCCCCCATTACATCTCCTGTACACTCTGTACTCCTCCATTACATCTCCTGTACACTCTGTACTCCTCCTCCATTACATCTCCTGTACACTCTGTACTCCTCCTCCATTACATCTCCTGTACACTCTGTACTCCTCCTCCATTACATCTCCTGTACACTCTGTACTCCTCCTCCATTACATCTCCTGTACACTCTGTACTCTTCCTCCATTACATCTCCTGTACACTCTGTACTCTTCCTCCATTACATCTCCTGTACACTCTGTACTCCTCCCCCATTACATCTCCTGTACACTCTGTACTCCTCCCCCATTACATCTCCTGTACACTCTGTACTCCTCCTCCATTACATCTCCTGTACACTCTGTACTCCTCCTCCATTACATCTCCTGTACACTCTGTACTCCTCCCCATTACATCTCCTGTACACTCTGTACTCCTCCCCATTACATCTCCTGTACACTCTGTACTCCTCCATTACATCTCCTGTACACTCTGTACTCCTCCTCCATTACATCTCCTGTACACTCTGTACTCCTCCTCCATTACATCTCCTGTACACTCTGTACTCCTCCTCCATTACATCTCCTGTACACTCTGTACTCCTCCCCCATTACATCTCCTGTACACTCTGTACTCCTCCTCCATTACATCTCCTGTACACTCTGTACTCCTCCCCCATTACATCTCCTGTATACTCTGTACTCCTCCTCCATTACATCTCCTGTACACTCTGTACTCCTCCATTACATCTCCTGTACACTCTGTACTCCTCCATTACATCTCCTGTACACTCTGTACTCCTCCATTACATCTCCTGTACACTCTGTACTCCTCCATTACATCTCCTGTACACTCTGTACTCCTCCCCCATTACATCTCCTGTACACTCTGTACTCCTCCATTACATCTCCTGTACACTCTGTACTCCTCCATTACATCTCCTGTACACTCTGTACTCCTCCTCCATTACATCTCCTGTACACTCTGTACTCCTCCTCCATTACATCTCCTGTACACTCTGTACTCCTCCATTACATCTCCTGTACACTCTGTACTCCTCCTCCATTACATCTCCTGTACACTCTGTACTCCTCCTCCATTACATCTCCTGTACACTCTGTACTCCTCCCCATTACATCTCCTGTACACTCTGTACTCCTCCCCCATTACATCTCCTGTACACTCTGTACTCCTCCCCCATTACATCTCCTGTACACTCTGTACTCCTCCTCCATTACATCTCCTGTATACTCTGTACTCCACCCCCATTACATCTCCTGTACACTCTCTACTCCTCCATTACATCTCCTGTACACTCTGTACTCCTCCATTACATCTCCTGTACACTCTGTACTCCTCCTCCATTACATCTCCTGTATACTCTGTACTCCTCCTCCATTACATCTCCTGTACACTCTGTACTCCTCCATTACATCTCCTGTACACTCTGTACTCCTCCTCCATTACATCTCCTGTACACTCTGTACTCCTCCTCCATTACATCTCCTGTACACTCTGTACTCCTCCTCCATTACATCTCCTGTACACTCTGTACTCCTCCATTACATCTCCTGTACACTCACTACTCCTCCCCCATTACATCTCCTGTACACTCTGTACTCCTCCTCCATTACATCTCCTGTACACTCTGTACTCCTCCTCCATTACATCTCCTGTACACTCTGTACTCCTCCATTACATCTCCTGTACACTCACTACTCCTCCCCCATTACATCTCCTGTACACTCTGTACTCCTCCTCCATTACATCTCCTGTACACTCTGTACTCCTCCTCCATTACATCTCCTGTACACTCTGTACTCCTCCTCCATTACGTCTCCTGTACACTCTGTACTCCTCCATTACGTCTCCTGTACACTCTGTACTCCCCCATTACATCTCCTGTACACTCTGTACTCCTCCTCCATTACATCTCCTGTACACTCTGTACTCCTCCTCCATTACATCTCCTGTACACTCTGTACTCCTCCTCCATTACATCTCCTGTACACTCTGTACTCCTCCTCCATTACATCTCCTGTACACTCTGTACTCCTCCCCCATTACATCTCCTGTACACTCTGTACTCCTCCTCCATTACATGTCCTGTACACTCTGTACTCCTCCTCCATTACATCTCCTGTACACTCTGTACTCCTCCTCCATTACATCTCCTGTACACTCTGTACTCCTCCTCCATTACATCTCCTGTACACTCTGTACTCCTCCTCCATTACATCTTCTGTACACTCTGTACTCCTCCATTACATCTCCTGTACACTCTGTACTCCTCCTCCATTACATCTCCTGTATACTCTGTACTCCTCCATTACATCTCCTGTACACTCTGCACTCCTCCTCCATTACATCTCCTGTACACTCTGTACTGCTCCTCCATTACATCTCCTGTACACTCTGTACTCCTCCTCCATTACATCTCCTGTACACTCTGTACTCCTCCTCCATTACATCTCCTGTACACTCTGTACTCCTCCATTACATCTCCTGTGCACTCTGTACTCCTCCTCCATTACATCTCCTGTATACTCTGTACTCCTCCTCCATTACATCTCCTGTATACTCTGTACTCCTCCTCCATTACATCTCCTGTATACTCTGTACTCCTCCTCCATTACATCTCCTGTACACTCTGTACTCCTCCTCCATTACATCTCCTGTACACTCTGTACTCCTCCTCCATTACACTCTGTACTCCTCCATTACATCTCCTGTACACTCTGTACTCCTCCATTACATCTCCTGTACACTCTGTACTCCTCCATTACATCTCCTGTACACTCTGTACTCCTCCTCCATTACATCTTCTGTGCACTCTGTACTCCTCCTCCATTACATCTCCTGTATACTCTGTACTCCTCCTCCATTACATCTCCTGTACACTCTGTACTCCTCCATTACATCTCCTGTACACTCTGTACTCCTCCATTACATCTCCTGTACACTCTGTACTCCTCCATTACATCTCCTGTACACTCTGTACTCCTCCATTACATCTCCTGTACACTCTGTACTCCTCCTCCATTACATCTCCTGTACACTCTGTACTCCTCCATTACATCTCCTGTACACTCTGTACTCCTCCTCCATTACATCTCCTGTACACTCTGTACTCCTCCATTACATCTCCTGTACACTCTGTACTCCTCCTCCATTACATCTCCTGTACACTCTGTACTCCTCCCCCATTACATCTCCTGTACACTCTGTACTCCTCCCCCATTACATCTCCTGTACACTCTGTACTCCTCCCCCATTACATCTCCTGTACACTCTGTACTCCTCCCCCATTACATCTCCTGTACACTCTGTACTCCTCCCCCATTACATCTCCTGTACACTCTGTACTCCTCCATTACATCTCCTGTACACTCTGTACTCCTCCATTACATCTCCTGTACACTCTGTACTCCTCCTCCATTACATCTCCTGTACACTCTGTACTCCTCCTCCATTACATCTCCTGTACACTCTGTACTCCTCCATTACATCTCCTGTACACTCTGTACTCCTCCTCCATTACATCTCCTGTACACTCTGTACTCCTCCATTACATCTCCTGTACACTCTGTACTCCCCCATTACATCTCCTGTACACTCTGTACTCCTCCTCCATTACATCTCCTGTACACTCTGTACTCCTCCTCCATTACGTCTCCTGTACACTCTGTACTCCTCCATTACGTCTCCTGTACACTCTGTACTCCTCCTCCATTACGTCTCCTGTACACTCTGTACTCCTCCTCCATTACATCTCCTGTACACTCTGTACTCCTCCTCCATTACATCTCCTGTACACTCTGTACTCCTCCCCCATTACATCTCCTGTACACTCTGTACTCCTCCTCCATTACATCTTCTGTACACTCTGTACTCCTCCTCCATTACATCTCCTGTACACTCTGTACTCCTCCATTACATCTCCTGTACACTCTGTACTCCTCCCCCATTACATCTCCTGTACACTCTGTACTCCTCCTCCATTACATCTCCTGTACACTCTGTACTCCTCCTCCATTACATCTCCTGTACACTCTGTACTCCTCCTCCATTACATCTCCTGTACACTCTGTACTCCTCCCCCATTACATCTCCTGTACACTCTGTACTCCTCCCCATTACATCTCCTGTACACTCTGTACTCCTCCATTACATCTCCTGTACACTCTGTACTCCTCCTCCATTACATCTCCTGTACACTCTGTACTCCTCCCCATTACATCTCCTGTACACTCTGTACTCCTCCATTACATCTCCTGTACACTCTGTACTCCTCCCCCATTACATCTCCTGTACACTCTGTACTCCTCCCCCATTACATCTCCTGTACACTCTGTACTCCTCCCCCATTACATCTCCTGTACACTCTGTACTCCTCCCCATTACATCTCCTGTACACTCTGTACTCCTCCCCCATTACATCTCCTGTACACTCTGTACTCCTCCCCATTACATCTCCTGTACACTCTGTACTCCTCCTCCATTACGTCTCCTGTACACTCTGTACTCCTCCTCCATTACATCTCCTGTACACTCTGTACTCCTCCCCCATTACATCTCCTGTACACTCTGTACTCCTCCCCCATTACATCTCCTGTACACTCTGTACTCCTCCTCCATTACATCTCCTGTACACTCTGTACTCCCCCATTACATCTCCTGTATACTCTGTACTCCTCCATTACATCTCCTGTACACTCTGTACTCCTCCCCCATTACATCTCCTGTACACTCTGTACTCCTCCCCCATTACATCTCCTGTACACTCTGTACTCCTCCTCCATTACATCTCCTGTACACTCTGTACTCCTCCTCCATTACATCTCCTGTACACTCTGTACTCCTCCCCCATTACATCTCCTGTACACTCTGTACTCCTCCCCCATTACATCTCCTGTACACTCTGTACTCCTCCCCCATTACATCTCCTGTACACTCTGTACTCCTCCTCCATTACATCTCCTGTACACTCTGTACTCCTCCTCCATTACATCTCCTGTACACTCTGTACTCCTCCTCCATTACATCTCCTGTACACTCTGTACTCCTCCATTACATCTCCTGTACACTCTGTACTCCTCCCCCATTACATCTCCTGTACACTCTGTACTCCTCCCCCATTACATCTCCTGTACACTCTGTACTCCTCCTCCATTACATCTCCTGTACACTCTGTACTCCTCCTCCATTACATCTCCTGTACACTCTGTACTCCTCCCCCATTACATCTCCTGTACACTCTGTACTCCTCCCCCATTACATCTCCTGTACACTCTGTACTCCTCCTCCATTACATCTCCTGTACACTCTGTACTCCTCCTCCATTACATCTCCTGTACACTCTGTACTCCTCCTCCATTACATCTCCTGTACACTCTGTACTCCTCCTCCATTACATCTCCTGTACACTCTGTACTCCTCCTCCATTACATCTCCTGTACACTCTGTACTCCTCCTCCATTACATGTCCTGTACACTCTGTACTCCTCCTCCATTACATCTCCTGTACACTCTGTACTCCTCCCCCATTACATCTCCTGTACACTCTGTACTCCTCCTCCATTACATCTCCTGTACACTCTGTACTCCTCCTCCATTACATCTTCTGTACACTCTGTACTCCTCCATTACATCTCCTGTACACTCTGTACTCCTCCATTACATCTCCTGTACACTCTGTACTCCTCCATTACATCTCCTGTACACTCTGTACTCCCCCATTACATCTCCTGTACACTCTGTACTCCTCCTCCATTACATCTCCTGTACACTCTGTACTCCTCCATTACATCTCCTGTACACTCTGTACTCCTCCTCCATTACATCTCCTGTACACTCTGTACTCCTCCCCCATTACATCTCCTGTACACTCTGTACTCCTCCTCCATTACATCTCCTGTACACTCTGTACTCCTCCTCCATTACATCTCCTGTACACTCTGTACTCCTCCTCCATTACATCTCCTGTACACTCTGTACTCCTCCTCCATTACATCTCCTGTATACTCTGTACTCCTCCATTACATCTCCTGTACACTCTGTACTCCTCCATTACATCTCCTGTACACTCTGTACTCCTCCTCCATTACATCTCCTGTACACTCTGTACTCCTCCATTACATCTCCTGTACACTCTGTACTCCTCCTCCATTACATCTCTTGTACACTCTGTACTCCTCCTCCATTACATCTCCTGTACACTCTGTACTCCTCCATTACATCTCCTGTACACTCTGTACTCCTCCTCCATTACATCTCCTGTACACTCTGTACTCCTCCATTACATCTCCTGTACACTCTGTACTCCTCCATTACATCTCCTGTACACTCTGTACTCCTCCTCCATTACATCTCCTGTACACTCTGTACTCCTCCTCCATTACATCTCCTGTACACTCTGTACTCCTCCATTACATCTCCTGTACACTCTGTACTCCTCCCCCATTACATCTCCTGTACACTCTGTACTCCTCCTCCATTACATCTCCTGTACACTCTGTACTCCTCCCCCATTACATCTCCTGTACACTCTGTACTCCTCCTCCATTACATCTCCTGTACACTCTGTACTCCTCCCCCATTACATCTCCTGTACACTCTGTACTCCTCCCCCATTACATCTCCTGTACACTCTGTACTCCTCCTCCATTACATCTCCTGTACACTCTGTACTCCTCCATTACATCTCCTGTACACTCTGTACTCCTCCCCCATTACATCTCCTGTACACTCTGTACTCCTCCTCCATTACATCTCCTGTACACTCTGTACTCCTCCTCCATTACATCTCCTGTACACTCTGTACTCCTCCTCCATTACATCTCCTGTACACTCTACACTCCCCCTATTACTCTTGTTGTTATGTCTTCCAGCGCGGTCCGGTGACGGTCCCTGCAGCCTCTTGTCTCCGTCCTTTATACAGTGGGACGCCATGACCTTCTTCTGTGAGTGCGTCATCCTCACCACCCTGCGATCACTGCCCAAACAGGTGAGGGAACAGAGGTACTGTGCCCCGGCCCCCCCCATATGGTCGATAACCCTACGCTGGATTCCCTCCCGGCCTTCTACAGGGTAATGCGGGGGGTACGGCAACGCTGACAAATACTGACCATGCTTCGGCCAGTATTTGTTAGCGCAGAGCGGGGATTGGACGCAGTAGCTCACTATATTGTACCATGGCCGGAGCTGCAGTGGCTGCCGAGTCTGACGTGTGACATCCCTGACATTGCGCGGAGGTGCCGGCATAGCTCTGAAGGACGTCACCCGTCAGTGCGGCCCTCAATCTCCTGCCGAACGGGATAGACACAGGCCTGATAATTATAAACTATGTGTAACACCGCAGTATGGGGGGGGTGATTTGTATATATCTCATATATTGGCCTAGGGGGATCGGAGGGGGGATATTGACACAAGGCATTGTAAGTCTTACAATTGCTTTCATTAGAACATTTTCAGTATTTCATACAACTGCTCCCCAAAAGTCCACCCCCCCACCCCCGTCCGCTTGGACACATACCAGTCCTGCTGTGTCCATGAGTCATCACCTATGTCATGGACACACTTCCTTGATTGACAGCTGTGAGCGCAGGGCTCCTCCCACTGTCAGTGAGAGGAGATGTGAGCAGACAGCATACTGAAGGAGGGGGCGGAGACCTGCACAGTGAGGCCACGCCCCCTCCCTTTCAGAGGAATTCAGACTAGTGAGCTAAACTAAAAGTGTAATAAAGAAATAAAGGTGCTAGACTCAAAAAATGCCATGTACATGGTCAGGATTTGGTACTGAGTGATATATTAAAATGTTTTGTTTTTTGTTGCATCTGACTGGTACGCTTTAAGTACTTTCATGACTTATTTTGTCTGCTGGTACCCCTCACGTGAACTTATGCGTGAGGGGTACCCGCGGACATACTTTCACCCTTTGGGGGTACAGTTGCGAAAAAGGTTGGGAACCACTGTTCTAAGCTACCTACTCTAACTACGTATGCACAGTTTTCTGCTAACTACTCTGAACAACTGCGCATGCGCTAACTTACACTAGCCTCCCTAAGCTAACTGTGTAGTGGAGGAAAGCTATGCATGCGCTTTTAGATTTTATTTATAAATCGTAGAAAACTGCTTGCGCGGTATGGACAACTTCACATGCGCAGGGATATGCTTCTTACACTGCCTATGTTTGCCCTAAGCTGTCAGCGTAGTGCTGCGCATGCGCTCTAAGTTTTCTACGGATCGAGGTAGATTTTACATCACCGGCTCCCGCTGTAGGATTTGCACTCTGGAGCTGAAGCGCTTCATACCCGGTGGGTCCCGGTTGCTCGAAGGCCGATCTGGCTGATGTCCAACATTAACCTTTTAGATGCTGTGATCAAAGATGATTGCAGCGTCCAAATCAGTAGAAACTTCAACCTGGCAGCTCATTGGGCTGATCAGGACCACTGGGACGAAAACACGGGGTCCCCATTAGCTGAGAGGATGGAGGGAGGTCCCTTACCTGCTTCCTTGCTGTCCAATCAGCTCCCCAGAAAGCCATCGCAGGCTATAGTAATGGAGCGCAGATAACACTGATCAATGCTGTGCTATGTCAGGCTGTAGTAATGGAGCGCAGATAACACTGATCAATGCTGTGCTATGGCGGCAAACTGTAGTAATGAAACACCGATAACTAACTGATCAATACTGTGCTATGTCAGGCTGTAGTAATGGAGCACAATGACACTAATCAATGCTGTGCTATGTCAGGCTGTAGTAATGGAGCGCAGATAACACTGATCAATGCTGTGCTATGGCGGCAAACTGTAGTAATGAAACACCGATAACTAACTGATCAATACTGTGCTATGTCAGGCTGTAGTAATGGAGCACAATGACACTAATCAATACTGTGCTATGTCAGGCTGTAGTAATGGAGCACAATGACACTAATCAATGCTGTGCTATGTCAGGCTGTAGTAATGGAGCACAATGACACTAATCAATGCTGTGCTATGTCAGGCTGTAGTAATGGAGCACAATGACACTAATCAATGCTGTGCTATGTCAGGCTGTAGTAATGGAGCACAATGACACTAATCAATGCTGTGCTATGTCAGGCTGTAGTAATGGAGCGCTGATAAGGGTGGGTTCACACTACGTTTTGTCCCATACGGGAGCGCATACGGCAGGGGGGAGCTAAAATCTCGCGCTCCCGTATGTCACCGTATGCGCTCCCGTATGTCATTCATTTCAATGAGCCGACCGGAGTGAAACGTTCGGTCCGGTCGGCTCATTTTTGCGCCGTATGCGCTTTTACAACCGGACCTAAAACCGTGGTTGACCACAGTTTTAGGTCCGGTTTAAAAGCGCATACGGCGCAAAAATGAGCCGACCGGACCGAACGTTTCACTCCGGTCGGCTCATTGAAGTGAATGACATACGGGAGCGCATACGGTCACATACGGGAGCGCGAGGTTTTAGCTCCCTCCTGCCGTATGCGCTCCCGTATGGGACAAAACGTAGTGTGGACCCAGCCTTACACTGATCAATGCTGTGCTATGTCAGGCTGTAGTAATGGAGCACAATGACACTAATCAATGCTGTGCTATGTCAGGCTGTAGTAATGGAGCACTGATAACACTAATCAATGCTGTGCTATGACAGGCTGTAGTAATGGAGCACTGATAACACTAATCAATGCTGTGCTATGTCAGGCTGTAGTAATGGAGCACTGATAACACTGATCAATGCTGTGCTATGACAGGCTGTAGTAATGGAGCACTGATAACACTGATCAATGCTGTGCTATGGCAGGCTGTAGTAATGGAGCACTGATAACACTGATCAATGCTGTACTATGGCAGGCTGTAGTAATGGAGCACAATGACACTAATCAATGCTGTGCTATGGCAGGCTGTAGTAATGGAGCGCTGATAACACTGATCAATGCTGTTCTTTGGCAGGCTATAGTAATGGAGCACTGATAACACTGATCAATGCTGTGCTATGGCAGGCTGTAGTAATGGAGCACTGATAACACTGATCAATGCTGTACTATGGCAGGTTGTAGTAATGGAGCACAATGACACTAATCAATGCTGTGCTATGGCAGGCTGTAGTAATGGAGCGCTGATGACACTGATCAATGCTGTTCTATGGCAGGCTGTAGTAATGGAGCGCAGATAACACTGATCAATGCTGTGCTATGGCGGCAAACTGTAGTAATGAAACACCGATAACTAACTGAGCAATACTGTGCTATGGCAGGCTGTAGTAATGGAGCACTGATAACACTGATCAATGCTGTACTATGGCAGGTTGTAGTAATGGAGCACAATGACACTAATCAATGCTGTGCTATGGCAGGCTGTAGTAATGGAGCGCTGATAACACTGATCAATGCTGTGCTATGTCAGGCTGTAGTAATGGAGCGCTGATAACACTGATCAATGCTGTTTTATGGCAGGCTGTAGTAATGGAGCACTGATAACACTGATCAATGCTGTTCTATGGCAGGCTGTAGTAATGGAGCACAATGACACTAATCAATGCTGTGCTATGGCAGGCTGTAATAATGGAGCGCTGATGACACTGATCAATGCTGTTCTATGGCAGGCTGTAGTAATGGAGCACTGATAACACTGATCAATGCTGTTCTATGGCAGGCTGTAGTAATGGAGCACAATGACACTAATCAATGCTGTGCTATGTCAGGCTGTAGTAATGGAGCGCTGATAACACTGATCAATGCTGTTCTTTGGCAGGCTGTAGTAATGGAGCACCGATAACACTAATCAATGCTGTGCTATGTCAGGCTGTAGTAATGGAGCGCTGATGACACTGATCAATGCTGTTCTATGGCAGGCTCTTATAGCATTGTTCAGTGTTTGTAATCTGAGGATCACATGTAATAATCTCCTATTGGGACTAAACAATTGTAAAAAAAAAAGTGACATTAATTAGACCTCACAGTCGGTGGCGCACAAAGCACCATATTTCCGAATTTCTGATCACTTAATATATCGTAAAAGAATGAATAAAAAGCGATCAAAAAGTCCAATCACAACAAAAACGATAAAATCTGCAGACCATGGCGCAAAAAATGAGCCCTCATACAGAAAAATACAAATTATAGGGGTCAGGAGGGCGGGGGTTAAGAATACTGATTAAAGTTACAGGGGTCAGAAGGACGGGGTTTAAGAATACTGATAAAAGTTACAGGGGTCAGGAGGGCGGGGTTTAAGAAAACTGAAAAAAGTTACAGGGGTCATGAGGGCAGGGTTTAAGAATACTGATAAAAGTTACAGGGGTCAGGAGGGCGGGGTTTAAGAATACTGATAAAAGTTACAGGGGTCAGGAGGGCGGGGTTTAAGAATACTGATAAAAGTTACAGGGGTCAGGAGGGCGGGGTTTAATCCCTTATGACCACGGACGAGTATTGACGTCCAGGTCGGTGGCCGTTCCGGCACCTGGACGTCTGTACTCGTCCATGCTTCTTGTGGGTGCTGCCCAGTGCACCCACGTGATCACGGCGGGGACTTACTCGGCTGTAACACACAGCCGGGACCCTGCAGCACTGCCGGGAATGAAGTAAACTTCGGTCCCGGCAGTTTAACCCTTACAGCCGCGGTCGGGAGTTTAGACAGAGGGAGGGGGGCTCCCTCTGTCTCTCTCCTGTAGCACCCCGCAACTATCGCGGGCTGCTGTTGCTTACCTGGGCGTCTTTACTAGGACCCCCAGGTCTGCCCGGTTATTGCCTGTGAGGACGTGCCAGAGGCATGTCCTGATATGCTGCCTGCTAGTGTAAAGCTATCAGGCAGCATATATCTGCAATGCTTTGGAATACTAAGTATTCCAAAGCATAAAAAAAAGTGAAAGAAATATAAAATAAATAAAAATGTAACAACAATAAGTATTAAAAAAAGTGTAAAAATATAAAATAAAAATACATTTATTAAATAAATGAAAAATAAAAATGTCTAATGTGTAGGATCACATGGCGCACATGCGCAGCATATTACATGCTGCGGATGCCCGCCAACAGTCACAATAATGAGCTCTCTGCTGCGGCTGGGTAGCTTTGTGTGTCCACTAATAGCGTCGGATTTCCCGCCGGAAGTCATGAGCGGACACACTGAGCTACCCAGCCGCAGCAGTGATCTCACCCTTGTGACTGCCGGGGGCATCCGCAGTGTGAAATATGCTGCAGATGTGCTCTGTGACCCTACACTGCGTCCCGTTCATACTGCGTTTCCGCAGTGTTAGAGGTATCCGTCAGCATAAAAGAGTGATGCTGACATATACTGTAGCAGCTCCAGTCATCTCTGAATGAGACGGTACAGTATACATTGGATCCCTTATCTGACATGACAACGGGCACCGATACTGCAGAAACGCAGCACGAATGGGGACTATTCATATAATGATGCCCTGAAAGCCAAAGGGGGCTCCTCTCCTTCTGGGTCCTACCACGCGGCCAAGGAACCAAATATGGCCTTAGCGGGGGTATTTCCATACACGGGCCGAGCAGCTCAATAAAATATAGGAGCATTTCTTGCAATATCAGAAGTGATGTACAGAAAATATGCCCCCCAAATGATGCATTTGTGAAAAATTGCAAATTTCGAATTTTTAACACTGACTTTGTAATAATTCCTGCCAAAAAACTATGGAGTTAAAATACTCACTGTACCCCCTAGCGAATACCTTGAGGGGTCTAGTTTTTAAAATGGGGTCATTTGGGGGGTGGGGTGTTCCTATGTTCTTCCACCTTCAAATGTCTGCAAACCTTGCATAGCACATAAAAAAAAATGTACTTATCAAATTTTCAAAATTTCAGGTTAAATTGTTCGGCTTGTAATTAATTTTAAATGTGAATAAAAAAATAAAAAAAATGCTGTCAAAATAAAGTAGACATCTGAAAGTATAAGTCTCAATAACTATTTGGTCAGTAAGTAAAAATATATGCAGCCTATTAGGGTTAAAATAGCAAAAAATCATAATTATTTAAAAAATGTCAGAATTATCGTGATTGGCAAAACGTTACCAGAGTTATTCTCGAAGACATCCCCGATGTGTGAAAACAGGCCAGGGGCGTACAGGTTTATTTGTATTGGTCCTTAAGGGGTTAAGAATATTGATACAAGTTACAGGGGTCAGGAGGGCTGGTTTTAACCCCTTAAGGACTGAGCGATTTCACGTTTTTGCATTTTCGTTTTTTCCTCCTTGCCTTAAAAAAATCATAACCCTTTCAATTTTGCACCTAAAAATCTGTATTATGGCTTATTTTTTGCGCCACCAATTCTACTTTGCAGTGACATCAGTCATTTTACCGATCCACGGCCACGGAAAAAAAATTCATTCTGCGACAAACTTGAAGAAAAAATGCCATTTTGTAAATTTTGGGGGCTTCCGTTTCTACGTAGTGCATATTTCGGTAACAATGACACCTTCTCTTTATTCTGTAGGTCCATACGATTAAAATGATCCCCTACTTATATAGGTTTGATTTTGTCGCACTTCGGAAAAAAATCATAACTACATGCAGGAAAATGTATACGTTTAAAAATGTCATTTTCTGACTCCTATAACTTTATTTTTCCATGTTCAGGGGGCTATGAGGGCTCATTTTTTGCGCTGTGATCTGAAGTTTTTAGCGGTACTATTTTTGTTCTGATCAGACTTTTTGATCACTTTTTATTCACTTTTTTGTGGTATAAAAAGTGATCAAGAATGCGCTATTTTGGATTTTGGAATTTTTTTGCGCGTACGCCATTGAATGTGCGGTTTTAAAATCGGTCTATTTTTATAATTCGGACATTTCCGCATGCGGTGAATACCGCATTTGTTTATTTTTATTTACACTGTTATATTTTGTTACTAGGAAATGCCAGGTGATTTAAACTTTTAATTCAGAAGGGAATACCTAAAAGGGTTAACTTTTTTTTTTTTACACTTTTTTTTGTGAGCTCATAGCTCCTATAGGGACCTATGAGCTTGCAATGGCTGATTGCATACACAGATTGTTGCCTTGCCGTTGCATGCCAACAAGCAGTGTAATCGGCGGTTGATTGCTCCAGCCTGTAACTCAGGCATGGATCAATCAATATACGTCCCATATATTTGATAAAAGGTGTAATCTTTATTTACTCATAACACCAACAAAAAAGGATAAAAGTTCCAGTGTGTCTCTCCTCCCGTATTAATAGTGCTCATTTTTGTGCCAATCAGGCATCACCTATTGTCTACCTGTGTGTACCTGCACACAGTTAATGGTGGAGTCTGCACTGTATATTAAAACCAGTCCTATGCCCCCCTCAACATGTTTCGCCGCAAGACGCGGCTTTGTCAAGAGGTTTTAGGGCACTGAATGAGAAACGCCAGTACAGGGGTTTAAATAACTTCCTATATCATTGCAGGGTAGTAGTCACTTCTGATTGGTAGGACGCCATCCCATCCAATCATCATCTGTTTTGATGGATGTATCCATCCACCTATTGCTGCGCTCATGGTTCAAACTTTTAATTCAGAAGGAAATACCTGAAAAGGTTAACTTTTTTTTTTTTTTACACTTTTTTTGCGAGCTCATAGCTCCTATAGGGACCTATGAGCTGGTCCTAAGGTCAAAATGGGCTTGGTCCTTAAGGGGTTAAAACCAATCTGTCTCCAGTTTATTAACCCTTCAGAACACAATTTCAGGGGGTGGAGGGTCAGATGGTATCTCTGCCCCTCCTCCTCAGTAGTGTATATGTACACTCCCTATATGTGATTATCCATGTCCCTCTCTTCTGCAGGAGCTGCAGGTGACTCGGGGGGGTGGAGGGTCACATGGTATCTCTCCCCCTCCTCCTCAGTAGTGTATATGTACACTCCCTATATGTGATCATCCATGTCCCTCTCTTCTGCAGGAGCTGCCGGTGACTCGGGGGGGTGGAGGGTCACATGGTATCTCTCCCCCTCCTCCTCAGTAGTGTATATGTACACTCCCTATATGTGATCATCCATGTCCTTCTCTTCTGCAGGAGCTGCCGGTGACTCGGGGGGTGGAGGGTCACATGGTATCTCTCCCCCTCCTCCTCAGTAGTGTATATGTACACTCCTTATATGTGATCATCCATGTCCCTCTCTTCTGCAGGAGCTGCCGGTGACTCGGGGGGTGGAGGGTAACATGGTATCTCTCCCCCTCCTCCTCAGTAGTGTATATGTACACTCCCTATATGTGATTATCCATGTCCCTCTCTTCTGCAGGAGCTGCAGGTGACTCGGGGGGGTGGAGGGTCACATGGTATCTCTCCCCCTCCTCCTCAGTAGTGTATATGTACACTCCCTATATGTGATCATCCATGTCCCTCTCTTCTGCAGGAGCTGCCGGTGACTCGGGGGGGTGGAGGGTCACATGGTATCTCTCCCCCTCCTCCTCAGTAGTGTATATGTACACTCCCTATATGTGATCATCCATGTCCTTCTCTTCTGCAGGAGCTGCCGGTGACTCGGGGGGTGGAGGGTCACATGGTATCTCTCCCCCTCCTCCTCAGTAGTGTATATGTACACTCCTTATATGTGATCATCCATGTCCCTCTCTTCTGCAGGAGCTGCCGGTGACTCGGGGGGTGGAGGGTAACATGGTATCTCTCCCCCTCCTCCTCAGTAGTGTATATGTACACTCCCTATATGTGATCATCCATGTCCCTCTCTTCTGCAGGAGCTGCCGGTGACGCGGGGGGTGGAGGGTCACATGGTATCTCTCCCCCTCCTCCTCAGTAGTGTATATGTACACTCCCTATATGTGATCATCCTTGTCCCTCTCTTCTGCAGGACCAGTGACTCGGGGGGGTGGAGGGTCACATGGTATCTCTCCCCCTCCTCCTCAGTAGTGTATATGTACACTCCCTATATGTGATCACCCATGTCCCTCTCTTCTGCAGGAGCTGCCGGTGATTCGGGGGGGTGGAGGGTCACATGGTATCTCGGCCCCTCCTCCTGAGTAGTGTATATGTACACTCCCTATATGTGATCATCCATGTCCCTCTCTTCTGCAGGAGCTGCCGGTGACTCGGGGGGTGGAGGGTCACATGGTATCTCTGCCCCTCCTCCTCAGTAGTGTATATGTACACTCCCTATATGTGATCATCCATGTCCCTCTCTTCTGCAGGAGCTGCCGGTGACTCGGGGGGTGGAGCTCCTCCAGCAGGTGCTGAGCTATGAGACGGAAGACCCCTTAATCCTGTCCTGCGTCCTCACCGTCCTGTCCGTGCTCCTCCCCTTCATGCGCTACGTGAACGGCTTCATGCCGGCCATCCTCAACAAGGTCAGCGGGTCCCATCATCATCCTGTGGGGGGTGATGGATGATTACGGTTGATTGGATGGTGATTGATCATGTTTGATGATATTGATGGATGATTGATTATGATTGATTGAATGGTGATAGATCATGTTTGATATTGATGGATGATTGATTATGATTGATTGGATGGTGATTGATCATGTTTGATGATATTGATGGATGATTACGGTTGATTGGATGTTGATTGATCATGTTTGATGATATTGATGGATGATTGATTATGATTGATTGGATGGTGATTGATCATGTTTGATGATATTGATGGATGATTGGATGATGAATGATTGATCATGTTTGATATTGATGGATGATTGATTATGATTGATTGGATGGTGATTGATCATGTTTGATGATATTGATGGATGATTGATTGGATGATGAATGATTGATCATGTTTGATGATAGTTCTCCCCCTTATAAAGATGAGGCTGTAATTATCATCATAGGTTATAACCTCAACTATGAGAAAAAATCCATAAATCACATTGCAGGGATGTGGAAATCCTATCGCCCGACGCCCGGGACAAGTAGTTTTGGGCTGGGGGCAGGTGAATTGATTATAGATTTAGCCCTGTATCGGGCCGGACAGACAGACGTCCCCCTTATTTTTCTGTAATGTCGGTGTGAGGTGCAGGAGCGGATGGAAGTCTCCACCTCACACCGGGGCTCAGAGTGTATGGAGGGGGCGGCGGCCTCCAGCTGACTGCAGAGACCCCCCTTATCTCCCCTCCCGGAGGATGGACGAAGCTCAGAAGACACAGCAGGGGGAGAGAAGGGATGTAGACGGCTCCGTGCACAGCTCCATCCCCCGCACACAGCTCCATCCCCCGCACACAGCTCCATCCCCCGCACACAGCTCCATCCCCCGCACACAGCTCCATCCCCCGCACACAGCTCCATCCCCCGCACACAGCTCCATCCCCCGCACACAGCTCCATCCCCCGCACACAGCTCCATCCCCCGCACACAGCTCTACCCCTCCCCCTGATCTGTCTCCACAGGACCTAATCCACCACGGGGCGGTTGCTTGTTTGCACGAGGAAAACACAGAGCGGGGGGGAGGGGAGAGAGGAGAGGACAGAAATGTCACCTCACACCGGCCGGGACTACAGCTCTGATGTCCACTCATGGCGGATCAGGTGAGGAGGCCGAGAATACAGGCGGCAGGAAGGGTGGTTGTATATGTATGGTGTGAGTGTATGTGTGATGTGTGTATGTAATGTATGATGGGGGGCAGCAGCAGGTTTATGTATGATGTGTGCATATGTATGGTGTATATGTATGGTGTGAGTGTATGATGTATGTGTGATGTGTGTATGTAATGTATGATGGGGGGCAGCAGCAGGTTTATGTATGATGTGTGCATATGTATGGTGTATATGTATGGTGTGAGTGTATGATGTATGTGTGATGTGTGTATGTAATGTATGATGTGGGGGGGCAGTGGCGGGGGGGGGTGTATGTATGATGTGGGGGCAGTGGCTGGTGTATGTATGGTGTGAGTGTATGATGTATGTATGATGTGTATGTAATGTATGATGTGGGGGGGGGGCAGTGGCTGGGGGTGTGTGTGTATGTATGATATGTGTATGTATGATATGGGGGCAGTGTCTGGTGCATGTATGATATGTGTATATGTATGGTGTGAGTGTATGTGTGTATGTAATGTATGATGTGGGGGGGGGCAGTGGCGGGGGTGTGTATATATGTATGATATGGGGGCAGTGGCTGGTGCATGTATGATATGTGTATGTATGATATGGGGGCAGTGGCTGGAGTATGTATGATATGTGTATGTATGAATGTTTTGTATAGGAGCGGACTGTCACGTCGGGGATTAGGGCAGTTGTACCATCTAATTTTCTTTATTTTTAGTGGCCCCCGCACTAAATTGCACCCCCAGAATCCCCCCCTTCATACTCACCCGACGACCAAGAGCCCCACGGATGCACGCAAACACACCCGAACCAAAACTACAACTCCCAGCATGTTGCACCATAACCTAAACTGTAGAACTATAAAGTGCAACATGCTGGGAGTTGTAGTTTTGGTTCGGGTCAGCTGCAGAGCTATAGGCTGCATCAGGGCATGCTGGGTGTTGTAGTTACTAACTGTAATTCCCAGTATTCCCTGACACAGACTATGGCTCTGCAGCTGACACAAACCAAAACTACAACTCCCAGCATGTTACACAATAACCTTAACTGTACTATACAGTGCAACCTGCTGCAACACCCACACAACCATAGGCTGTATCAGGGCATGCTGGGAGTTGTAGTTATCTAGTAACTAAATGCAACTTCCAGCATTTTCTGACACAAAATGCAGCACATAAACTGGAGAAGCAGAACCCCCCCCCCCCCCAGTAACACATAAGTCCCTATTGATCACTATTAAATAGTGATTAAAATATTTTATAAAGTGCGTATACATGTGAATAAGCCCCTTTCCTAATAAAAGTTTCCAATTTTCTTTAAATAAAAATAATGTACAAAAATAAACATAAGTGATATCGCTGCATGTGGAAATGTCCAGACTATTAAAATATGATGTTAATTAAATCGTACGGGGAACGGTGGAAATGTAAATAATTGTCCAGAATTGTTCATTTTTGGTCACTTCATATGAGAAATGTTTTATAAGGTGATCAAAAAGTTACATCTGGACTTATCTGGGCTTATCTGGGGGGTAAGAGGAGATACAGCTCTCCCCCCGCTAATATCCTGACTTAATGCGATCACCTATTAACCATTAGATCTCCGCTGTCAGCAGTGTCTAAAGGATCTTATATCCATCCCTGGGGGTCTAGTGGGGGGGATCAGACTATTTTGGTTGAAATTATTTTATCTACCAGGACAAGTGGATTCTCTTGAGGGACAAGTAGATTGTGTTCAGCTTTAGTTTTGTTTTTTAATTTCCACACCCCTGCATTGTCCGATTATTAAAGAATTTATCTGCAAATTATGGTGGAAAATAAGTATTTGGTCATCTACAAACCAGAAGATTTCTCCCTCACAGACCTGTAACTTCTTCTTTAACCCTTTCCCCACCCATGATATACATGTACGTCATGGGTCGGCTCCCATTCTATAACACGGGGCCACAGCATCATAGCGGGTCGATCCCGGCACCTAGCAACGGCCGGGACCCGTGGCTAATGGCGGGCAGCACTGATCGCTGTGCCCTTTTGATGCGCAGCACCTAAAGTGAAAGTTAATAAGTGCCGGTTAGCTCAGGGGGCTGTTCGGGATCGCCGCAGTGAAATGGCGGCATCCCGAACAGCTGTAGGACGCAAGGAGGTTCCCATTACCTGCCTCCTGGTGTCCGATCACCGAATGACTGCTAAGTGCCTGAGATCCAGTCATGAGCAGTCAAGCGGCAGAATCATTGATCAATGGTTTCCTATGAAAAACCATTGATCAATGTAAAGCAATGTAAAAACCATGATCAGTGTGTGCAGTGTTATAGTCTCCTATGGGATAACAATGATCAGTGTGTGCAGTGTTATAGTCTCCTATGGGATAACAATGATCAGTGTGTGCAGTGTTATAGTCTCCTATGGGATACCAATGATCAGTGTGTTCACTGTTGTAGTTTCCTTTAACATTGCAAAGAAAAGTTAAAGATCATTTAACCCCTTCCATAATAAAAGTAAGAATCACCCCCTTTTTCCCATTTAAAAAAAAGTGTAAATAAAAATAAACACATGTGGTATTTCCACGTGCGGAAATGTCCAAATTAAAATAGCGTATTTTTGGTCATTTTTTATATCATGAAAGAATTTATAAAAAGTGATCAAAAAGTCCGGTCATTACAAAAACTGTACCGCTAAAAACTTCAGATCATGGAGCAAAAAATGAGCCCTCATACCGCCCCATACGTGGAAAAATAAAAAAGTTATAGGGGTCAGAAGATGACAATTTTAAACGTATAGATTTTCCTGCATGTAGTTATGATTTTTTCCAGAAGTCCGACAATATCAAACCTATATAAGTCGGGGATCATTTTAATCGTATGGACCTACAGAATAATGATAAGGTGTCACTTTTACCGTAAAATACACTGCGTAGAAACGAAAGCCCCCCAAAAGTTACAAAATTGTGTTTTTTCTTCAATTTCATCGCACGATGATTTTATTTTTCCGTTTCGATTTTTTGGGTAAAATGACTGATGTCATTACAAAGTAGAATTGGTGGCACAAAAAATAAGCCATAATATGGAATATTAGGTGCAAAATTGAAAGAGTTATGATTTTTTAAAGGTGAGGAGGAAAAAAAGTGCAAAAACTGAAAAACCCCGGGTCATGAAGGGGTTAAGAGTCTCCTCTGTTCTCCACTTGTTACAGGTATTAATGGCTCCTGTTTGATCTTATTGGTATAAAAGATACCTGTCCACAACCTCAAACAGTCACACACCAAACTCTACTATTGCCAAGACCAAAGAGCTGGCGAAGGACACCAAAAACAAGATTGTAGCCCTGCACCAGGCTGGGAAGACTGAATCTGCAATAGGCAAGCAGCTTGGTGTGAAGAAATCAACTGTGGGAGCAATTATTAGAAAATGGAAGACAAACAAGACCACTGATAATCTCCCTCCATCTGGGGCTCCACGCAAGATCTCACCCCGTGGTGTCAAAATGATCACAAGAACGGTGAGAAAAAATCCCAGAACCACACGGGGGGGGATCTAGTGAATGACCTGCAGAGAGCTGGGACCAAAGTAACAAAGGCTGCCATCAGTAACACACTACACCACCAGGGACACAAATCATGCATTGCCAGACGTGTCCCCCTGCTTAAGCCAGTACATGTCCGGGCCCGTCTGAAGTTTGCTATAGAGCATTTGGATGATCCAGAAGAGGATTGGGAGAATGTCATATGGTCAGATGAACCCAAAGTAGAACTTCTTGGTAAAAACTCAACTCGTCGTGTTTGGGGGAGAAAGAATACGAGTTGCATTAAAAGAACACCATACCTACTGTGAAGCATGGGGGGGGGGGGGGGGGCTGGAAACATCATGTTTGGGGCTGTATTTCAGCAAAGAGACCAGGACGAATGATTTGTGTAAAGGAAAGAATGAATGGGGCCATGTATCATGAGATTTTGAGTGAAAACCTCCTTCCATCAGCAAGGGCATTGAAGATGAAACGTGGCTGGGTCTTTAAGCATGACAATGATCCCAAACACACCGCCCGGGCAACGAAGGAGTGGCTTCGTAAAAAGCATTTCAAGGTCCTGGAGTGGCCTAGCCAGTCTCCAGATCTCAACCCCATAAAACACCTTTGGAGGGAGTTGAAAGTCTGTGTTGCCCAGCGACAGCCCCAAAACATCACTGCTCTAGAGGAGATCTGCATGGAGGAATGGGCCAAAATACCAGCAACAGTGTGTGAGAACCTTGTGAAGACAGAAAACATGTGACCTCTGTCATTACCAACAGTTTGTGAGAACCTTGTGAAGACAGAAAACATGTGACCTCTATCATTACCAACAGTGTGTGAGAACCTTGTGAAGACAGAAAACATGTGACCTCTATCTTTACCAACAGTGTGTGAGAACCTTGTGAAGGCAGAAATCATGTGACCTCTGTCATTACCAACAGTGTGTGAGAACCTTGTGAAGACAGAAATCATGTGACCTGTCATTACCAACAGTGTGTGAGAACCTTGTGAATACAGAAATCATGTGACCTCTGTCATTACCAACAGTGTGTGAGAACCTTGTGAAGACAGAAATCATGTGACCTGTCATTACCAACAGTGTGTGAGAACCTTGTGAAGACAGAAAACATGTGACCTCTGTCATTACCAACAGTGTGTGAGAACCTTGTGAAGACAGAAAACATGTGACCTCTGTCATTACCAACAGCGTGTGAGAACCTTGTCAAGACAGAAAACATGTGACCTCTATCATTACCAACAGTGTGTGAGAACCTTGTGAAGACAGAAATCATGTGACCTCTGTCATTACCAACAGTGTGTGAGAACCTTGTGAAGACAGAAATCATGTGACCTCTGTCATTACCAACAAAGGGGATATAACAAAGTATTGAGATGAACTTTTGTTATTGACCAAATACTTATCTTCCACCATAATTTGCAGATAAATTCTATAATAATCAGACAATGTGATTTATGGATTTTTCTCATTCTGTCTCATAGTTGAGGTTATAACCTATATTGATAATTACAGCCTCATCTTTATAAGGGGGAGAACAATTGGGGGCTGACTAAATACTTGTTTGCCGCACTGTATTGATGGTGATGATGATGATCTAGTAACACAGTTCATAAGGTTGAAAATAGACGAGAGTCCATCAAGTTCAACCTATATCCCTAATGAGTCTCTACTGATCCAGAGGAGGCAAAAACCCTCACACTAGAGGTAAAAACTCCTTCCCAACTCCAAATATCAGAATAAATCCCTGGATCAGCGTTCTGTCCCTATAAATCTAGTATACATAACCAGCGATGTTATTATTCTCCAAAAATACATCCAGACCCTTTTATATTCTACTACAGAGTTCCCCATGACACCTCCTCCGGGAGAGAATTCCACAGTCTCACTGCTCTTACAGTAAAGAACCCGTCTGTGCTGGTGTAGAAACCTTCTTTCCTGTAGACATAGAGGATGCCCCCTTGTTATATATACAGACCTGATATATTATATATATTATTAGGTCACCTCCTTGTTATACAGTCCTGGGTATAAATAGATCATGGAGAGATCTCTGTACTGTCCTGATATATTATATATATTATTAGGTCACCTCCTTGTTATATATACAGTCCTGGGTATAAATAGATCATGGAGAGATCTCTGTACTGTCCTGATATATTATATATATTATTAGGTCACCTCCTTGTTATATATACAGTCCTGGGTATAAAGAGATCATGGAGAGATCTCTGTACTGTCCTGATATATTATATATATTATTAGGTCACCTCCTTGTTATATATACAGTCCTGGGTATAAATAGATCATGGAGAGATCTCTGTATTGTCCTGATATATTATATATATTATTTGGTCACCTCCTTGTTATATATACAGTCCTGGGTATAAATAGATCATGGAGAGATCTCTGTACTGTCCTGATATATTATATATATTATTAGGTCACCTCCTTGTTAAATATACAGTCCTGGGTATAAATAGATCATGGAGAGATCTCTGTACTGTCCTGATATATTATATATATTATTAGGTCACCTCCTTGTTATATATACAGTCCTGGGTATAAATAGATCATGGAGAGATCTCTGTACTGTCCTGATATATTATATATATTATTAGGTCACCTCCTTGTTATATATACAGTCCTGGGTATAAATAGATCATGGAGAGATCTCTGTACTGTCCTGATATATTATATATATTATTAGGTCACCTCCTTGTTATATATACAGTCCTGGGTATAAATAGATCATGGAGAGATCTCTGTACTGTCCTGAGATATATATATTATTAGGTCTCCTCCTTGTTATATATACAGTCCTGGGTATAAATAGATCATAGAGAGATCTCTGTACTGTCCTGATATATTATATATATTATTTGGTCACCTCCTTGTTATATATACAGTCCTGGGTATAAATAGATCATGGAGAGATCTCTGTACTGTCCTGATATATTATATATATTATTAGGTCACCTCCTTGTTATATATACAGTCCTGGGTATAAATATATCATGGAGGGATCTCTGTACTGTCCTGATATATTATATATATTATTAGGTCACCTCCTTGTTATATATACAGTCCTGGGTATAAATAGATCATGGAGAGATCTCTGTACTGTCCTGATATATTATATATATTATTAGGTCACCTCCTTGTTATATATACAGTCCTGGGTATAAATAGATCATGGAGAGATCTCTGTACTGTCCTGATATATTATATATATTATTAGGTCACCTCCTTGTTATATATACAGTCCTGGGTATAAATAGATCATGGAGAGATCTCTGTACTGTCCTGATATATTATATATATTATTTGGTCACCTCCTTGTTATATATACAGTCCTGGGTATAAATAGATCATGGAGAGATCTCTGTAATGTCCTGATATATTATATATATTATTAGGTCATCCCCTTGTTATATATACAGTCCTGGGTATAAATAGATCATGGAGAGATCTCTGTACTGTCCCCTGATATATTTATACATAGTTATTAGTTCCCCCCCTAATCCTTCTTTTTTCTAAACTAAATAAACCTAATTTTGATTATCTTTCTGGGTACTGTAGTCCTCCCATTCCCCGTATTAGGCTGGGTCCACACTACGTTTTGTCCCATACGGGAGCGCATACGGCAGGAGGGAGCTAAAACCTCGCGCTCCCGTATGTGACCGTATGCGCTCCCGTATGCCATTCACTTCAATGAGCCGACCGGAGTGAAACGTTCGGTCCGGTCGGCTCATTTTTGCACCGTATGCGCTTTTACAACCGGACCTAAAACTGTGGTCAACCACGGTTTTAGGTCCGGTTGTAAAAGCGCATACGGCGCAAAAATGAGCCGACCGGACCGAACGTTTCACTCCGGTCGGCTCATTGAAGTGAATGGCATACGGGAGCGCATACGGTCACATACGGGAGCGCGAGGTTTTAGCTCCCTCCTGCCGTATGCGCTCCCGTATGGGACAAAACGTAGTGTGGACCCAGCCTTACTCTGGTTTCCCGTCTTTGAATCCTCTCCAGCTCCACTATATCTTTCTTGTACACTGGTGCCCAGTACTGTACACAGTATTCTATGTGTGGTCTGACCAGTACTGTACACAGTATTCTATGTGTCGTCTGACCGGTACTGTACACAGTATTCTATGTGTCGTCTGACCGGTACTGTACACAGTATTCGATGTGTGGTCTGACCGGTACTGTACACAGTATTCGATGTGTGGTCTGACCGGTACTGTACACAGTATTCTATGTGTGGTCTGACCGGTACTGTACACAGTATTCTATGTGTGGTCTGACCGGTACTGTACACAGTATTTTATGTGTGGTCTGACCAGTACTGTACACAGTATTCTATGTGTGGTCTGACCAGTACTGTACACAGTATTCCATGTGTGGTCTGACCAGTACTGTACACAGTATTCCATGTGTGGTCTGACCAGTACTGTACACAGTATTCTATGTGTCGTCTGACCGGTACTGTACACAGTATTCTATGTGTCGTCTGACCGGTACTGTACACAGTATTCTATGTGTGGTCTGACCGGTACTGTACACAGTATTCTATGTGTGGTCTGACCGGTACTGTACACAGTATTCTATGTGTGGTCTGACCAGTACTGTACACTGTATTCTATGTGTGGTCTGACCAGTACTGTACACAGTATTCTATGTGTGGTCTGACCAGTACTGTACACAGTATTCTATGTGTGGTCTGACCAGTACTGTACACAGTATTCTATGTGGGGTCTGACCAGTAATGTATACAGTATTCTATGTGGGGTCTGACCAGTACTGTACACAGTATTCCATGTGTGGTCTGACCAGTACTGTACACAGTATTCTATGTGTGGTCTGACCAGTAATGTATACAGTATTCCATGTGGGGTCTGACCAGTACTGTACACAGTATTCTATGTGTGGTCTGACCGGTACTGTACACAGTATTTTATGTGTGGTCTGACCGGTACTGTACACAGTATTCTATGTGTGGTCTGACCAGTACTGTACACAGTATTCCATGTGTGGTCTGACCAGTACTGTACACAGTATTCCATGTGTGGTCTGACCAGTACTGTACACAGTATTCCATGTGTGGTCTGACCAGTACTGTACACAGTATTCCATGTGTGGTCTGACCAGTACTGTACACAGTATTCTATGTGTCGTCTGACCGGTACTGTACACAGTATTCTATGTGTCGTCTGACCGGTACTGTACACAGTATTCTATGTGTCGTCTGACCGGTACTGTACACAGTATTCTATGTGTGGTCTGACCGGTACTGTACACAGTATTCTATGTGTGGTCTGACCGGTACTGTACACAGTATTCTATGTGTGGTCTGACCAGTACTGTACACTGTATTCTATGTGTGGTCTGACCAGTACTGTACACAGTATTCTATGTGTGGTCTGACCAGTACTGTACACAGTATTCTATGTGTGGTCTGACCAGTACTGTACACAGTATTCTATGTGGGGTCTGACCAGTAATGTATACAGTATTCTATGTGGGGTCTGACCAGTACTGTACACAGTATTCCATGTGTGGTCTGACCAGTGCTGTACACAGTATTCTATGTGTGGTCTGACCAGTAATGTATACAGTATTCTATGTGGGGTCTGACAGTACTGTACACAGTATTCCATGTGGGGTCTGACCAGTACTGTACACAGTATTCTATGTGGGGTCTGACCAGTACTGTACACAGTATTCTGTGGGGTCTGACCAGTACTGTACACAGTATTCTATGTGGGGTCTGACCAGTACTGTACACAGTATTCTATGTGCAGTCTGACTAGTGATTTGTACAGCGGTAGAATTATTTCCTTGTTGTGGGCATCTATGCCCCTATTGATGCCCCCCATGATTTTATTTGCCTTGGCAGCAGCTGCCTGACACTGGTCACTACAGCTAAATTTACTGTTAACTAAGACTCCCAAGTCCTTTTCCACGTCAGTCGTCCCAAGTGTTCTCCCATTTAGTACATAATCCCAGTCCGGATTTTTCCTCCCCATGTGCATAACCTTTACATTTATCAGTGTTTAACCTCATCTGCCACTTCTAGGCCCAAACCTGTAATAGTGCACTGTCCTCTATAGTGTTATCTACTATATACAGTGTGCAGTCTTCTGTTGTGTTATCTACTATACACAGTGCTCTATCCTCTATAGCGTTGTTTACTATACACAGTGCACTGTCCTCTATTGTGTTTACTGCTTTACAGAGTTTAGTATCATCTGCAAAGATTGCTACTTTACTATTCAACCCCTCTTCAAGGTCAGTAATAAATATATTAAATAGAATAGGACCCAAGACGGACCCCTGTGGTCCCCACTAGTAACAGTCACCCAATCAGAATAAATACCATTAATAACCACCCTCCGATCCACCGATCCTTCTCATTTTATGCACCAATCTTTTATGTGGCACCGGATCAAATGCTTTGGAAAAATCCAGATATACGACATCCAGCGATTGCCCCTGGTCCAGTCTGGAGCTCGCCTCCTCATAAAATCTGATCAGGTGACAGGACCGATCCCTCATAAAGCCATGTGATATGGACTCATACATTTATTTTGATAAAGATACTTCAAAATAGCATCTCTTAGACCCTCAAACAATTTACATACAACAGAGGTTAAACTAACAGGTCTATAATTCCTGGGGTCACCTTTTGACCCCTTTTTAAATATTGGCACCACATTTGCCATGCGCCAGTCCTAGGGAACAGTTCCTGTCACTATAGAGTCCCTGAATATTAAAAATAGGGGTCCGTCTATTACATCACTTAATTCCTTTAGAACACGGGGGTGAATGCCATCTGGACCTGGTGATTTGTATATTTTGTTTTTTTTGTAGGCGGCACTGTACTTCTTCCTGGGTTAGACAGGTAACCTGTACTTCTTCCTGGGTTAGACAGGTGACCTGTACTAGGGAGTTTACTGATATTGCTGATGACTGATTTATCTGCTTCGATCTTTTTGCAGCTCTTCTCGGCTGTGGCCTTTGAATTGTGTAACCAGGTATGAGTCCTCCCAAAATGATTGTGTCTGGACCCCTATATAGTATATGATTGTTTTCTCTCTCCTGTCGGGGGTCCCCTATATAGTATATGATTGTTTTCTCTCTCCTGTCGGGGGTCCCCTATATAGTATATGATTGTTCTCTCTCCTGTCGGGGGTCCCCTATATAGTATATGATTGTTCTCTCCTGTCGGGGGTCCCCTATATAGTATATGATCTCTCTTGTCGGGGGTCCCTTATATAGTATATGATTGTTCTCTCCTGTCAGGGGACCCCTATATAGTATATGATTGTTTTCTCTCTCCTGTCGGGGGTCCCCTATATAGTATATGATTGTTCTCTCTCCTGTCGGGGGTCCCCTATATAGTATATGATCTCTCTTGTCGGGGATCCCCTATATAGTATATGATTGTTCTCTGGGTCGGGGGTCCCCTATATAGTATATGATCTCTACTGTCGGGGGTCCCCTAAATAGTATATGATCTCTCTTGTCGGGGGTCCCCTATATAGTATATGATTGTTCTCTGGGTCGGGGGTCCCCTATATAGTATATGATCTCTACTGTCGGGTACCCCTATATAGTATATGATTGTTCTCTCTCCTGTCGGGGGTCCCCTATATAGTATATGATTGTTCTCTCCTGTCGGGGGTCCCCTATATAGTATATGATTGTTCTCTGGGTCGGGGGTCCCCTATATAGTATATGATCTCTACTGTCGGGGGGTCCCCTATATAGTATTTGATCTCTACTTTCAGGGGTCCCCTATATAGTATATGATTCTCTCCTGTCGGGGGTCCCCTATATAGTATATGATTGTTCTCTCTACTGTCAGGGGTCCCCTATATAGTATATCATCTCTCCTGTCGGGTACCCCTATATAGTATATGATTCTCTCCTGTCGGGGGTCCCCTATATAGTATATGATTATCTCCTGTCGGGGGGTCCCCTATATAGTATATGATTCTCTCCTGTCGGGGGTCCCCTATATAGTATATGATTGTTCTCTCTACTGTCAGGGGTCCCCTATATAGTATATCATCTCTCCTGTCGGGTACCCCCTATATAGTATATGATTCTCTCCTGTCGGGGGTCCCCTATATAGTATATGATTCTCTCCTGTCGGGGGTCCCCTATATAGTATATGATTGTTCTCTCCTGTCGGGGTTCCCCTATTGATTGTTTTCTCCTGGCAGGGGCCCCCGGAGTCGCGCAGTGAAGAATGTCCGGCGTCACGCCTGCTCCTCCATTATTAGGATCTGTAGGGATTCTCCGGATCTGGTTATGGTGAGATGACGGAAGTCCAGATGGATCATACGGGGGGTCCGGGTGAGATGACGGGGGGGGGGGGGGGGGTCCGGGTGAGATGACGGGGGGGGGGGGTCCGGGTGAGATGACGGGGGGGGGGGGGGTCCGGGTGAGATGACGGGGGGGGGGGGGGGGTCCGGGTGAGATGACGGGGGGGGGGCTCCGGGTGAGATGACGGGGGGGGGGGTCTGGGGTGAGATGACGGGGGGGGGGGTCTGGGTGAGATGACAGGGGGGGGGGGTCTGGGTGAGATGACGGGGGGTGGGGGGGTCTCCGGGAGAGATGACGGGGGGTGGGGGGGTCTCCGGGAGAGATGACGGGGGGGTGGGGGGGTCTCCGGGGTGAGATGACGGGGGGGGGGGGGGTCTGGGTGAGATGACGGGGGGGGGGGGGGGTCTGGGTGAGATGACGGGGGGGGGGGTCTGGGTGAGATGACGGGGGGGGGTCCGGGTGAGATGACGGGGGGGGGGGGTCCGGGTGAGATGACGGGGGGGGGGGTCCGGGTGAGATGACGGGGGGGGGGGGTCCGGGTGAGATGACGGGGGGGGGGGGGTCCGGGTGAGATGACGGGGGGGGGGGGGTCCGGGAGAGATGACGGGGGGGTGGGGGGGGTCTCCGGGAGAGATGACGGGGGGGTGGGGGGGGTCTCCGGGAGAGATGACGGGGGGGGGGGGGGGGGGGATTCCGGGTGAGATGACGGGGGGGGGTGCTCCGGGTGAGATGACGGGGGGGGGTGCTCCGGGTGAGATGACGGGGGGGGGGGGGGGTCCGGGTGAGATGACGGGGGGGGGGGGGGGTCCGGGTGAGATGACGGGGGGGGGGGGGGGGGTCTCCGGGAGAGAAGACGGGGGGGTCTCCGGGAGAGATGACGGGGGGGTGGGGGGGGTCTCCGGGAGAGATGACGGGGGGGGGGGGGGGGGGTCCGGGTGAGATGACGGGGGGGGGGGGGTCCGGGTGAGATGACGGGCGGGGGGGGGGGTCCGGGTGAGATGACGGGCGGGGGGGGGGGGGGTCCGGGTGAGATGACGGGCGGGGGGGTCCGGGTGAGATGGACGGGCGGGGGGGGGGGGGGGTCCGGGTGAGATGACGGGCGGGGGGGGGGGGGTCCGGGGTGAGATGACGGGCGGGGGGGGGGGGGTCCGGGTGAGATGACGGGCGGGGGGTCCGGGTGAGATGACGGGCGGGGGGGGGGGGGGTCCGGGTGAGATGACGGGCGGGGGGGGGGGGTCCGGGTGAGATGACGGGCGGGGGGGGGGGGGGTCCGGGTGAGATGACGGGCGGGGGGGGGGGTCCGGGTGAGATGACGGGCGGGGGGGGGGGTCCGGGTGAGATGACGGGCGGGGGGGGGGTCCGGGTGAGATGACGGGGGGGGGGGGGGGGGGGTCCGGGTGAGATGACGGGGGGGGGGGGTCCGAGTGAGATGACGACGAGGTCTGGGTGGATGACGAGGGCGTGGGGTGAGGTAACGGAGGTCCGGGTGGATGACGAGGGTGTAGGAGGTCCGGGTGGATGACGAGGGTGTAGGAGGTCCGGGTGGATGATGAGGGCGTGGGGTGAGGTGACGGAGGTCCGGGTGGATGATGAGGGCGTGGGGTGAGGTGACGGAGGTCCGGGTGGATGATGAGGGCGTGGGGTGAGGTAACGGAGGTCCGGGTGGATGACGAGGGTGTAGGAGGTCCGGGTGGATGATGAGGGCGTGGGGTGAGGTGACGGAGGTCCGGGTGGATGATGAGGGCGTGGGGTGAGGTGACGGAGGTCCGGGTGGATGATGAGGGCGTGGGGTGAGGTAACGGAGGTCCGGGTGGATGACGAGGGTGTAGGAGGTCCGGGTGGATGATGAGGGCGTGGGGTGAGGTGACGGAGGTCCGGGTGGATGATGAGGGCGTGGGGTGAGGTGACGGAGGTCCGGGTGGATGATGAGGGCGTGGGGTGAGGTAACGGAGGTCCGGGTGGATGACGAGGGTGTAGGAGGTCCGGGTGGATGATGAGGGCGTGGGGTGAGGTGACGGAGGTCCGGGTGGATGACGAGGGTGTAGGAGGTCCGGGTGGATGATGAGGGCGTGGGGTGAGGTGACGGAGGTCCGGGTGGATGACGAGGGTGTAGGAGGTCCGGGTGGATGATGAGGGCGTGGGGTGAGGTGACGGAGGTCCGGGTGGATGACGAGGGTGTAGGGTGGATGACGAGGTCCGGGTTGGATGATGACAGGTGGGGTGGATGACGAGATCCTGGTGGATGATGAGGGCGTGGGGTGAGGTAACGGAGGTCCGGGTGGATGATGAGGGCGTGGGGTGAGGTAACGGAGGTCCGGGTGGATGATGAGGGTGTGGGGTGGATGATGAGGTCCGGGTGGATGATGAGGGTGTGGGGTGGA